>NC_092632.1:75453245-75753245 GCF_039555335.1 Amphiura filiformis | reverse complement strand
CTATATAAATTTGTACAAAAAAAAACCAGAAATCAGTTGATAAAACACGGAAAAACAGTGGCATGATCGACGGGAATTATTAATGTTCAGTTGATAAAACCTGTTATACTGGTTAATCAAAAGCTATCAAACACGCATGCTCACTCAGTGGAGAGTTTTTAGACTTTAAAACTTTCGTCCATTTGTGACTCAATTTGCCTAATTTTTCTCAAAAATCAAATCTTTTTTGTAAAAAGTGACAAACGTTTCTTGAAGGAAATTTTCTGAGGACGTCAAAAATAACATTAAAAATTTAGTATAGGTTTACGGTTAGAGTATAAATTTGACCAACAGACCTATCATTTTTGAAATTCTCATAAAATGTTATACACAATGCATATAGGGTATAGGCCTATATCACGTTTTACAAAAATGTTCTGATTTTTTATTTTTTTTAAATGGCAAAATTGGTTCTGTAACCATTAGCTACCATTTTACATTGGAGGCCATATTTTTTAAACTGTATCAAATAAACTCTGGTTTCCGGCAAATTATACCTAAAAGATGGGGCTTTCACATAAAGACTGAATGATAGTTCGAAACCCGGTTGGAAACGAATTTAAAAATACATAATCGTTGGAATCCGGTTTTTTGGGACACACTGTATGATCATGAGCTATCATGCAATATATAAGTTTAGTCATGATCAAAATGTGTAAACCTATACTTTGCCCTTCTAATATTTAGTTGAGTGTTTATGTTGCATTTGCATTTAAATTTAAATCATACAGGGTAAGTAAAAAAAAAAGTGCAAATTAATATAAGGCAAAGGAGCCATATTTATTCCACTAAATGAAAACTTCAAAACATATGAAAATGGCACTCCTCTTGATGGACACCGATACCCCCATACCAGGGACCCCGGATGAGTGTCAGCGTTATTGTATTAAAGTTATTAAACATGTTAAAGGAAGGTGACCTGGTAATACATGTACTTGGAAAATGTTCTTTAAAACTCCAAATTAAACGGATAGTTACGGTTTAAAGGTATATTTTCCATGTACCTCATTGTATGAGCTGTATAAAACATTGTTATTTCACAGGATTTATCAACATCAACGATTAGCAAAGTCCATGTCATTTCTCCGACAGTTCAGGCTGCATGTTAGGCAAAAAATGCCTGGTTTAACATGCGACCGCGACCAGAACGATTTTTCCGTTTCCTGCTTTTCCTCGGACACGGATTCCCACTTTGGCATCGTTCGCAAAGATCCTCTTTGTGTGGCTTTTCGTCCTCGTCGGAATCTGACTCGAAGTAACAATCACACTCATCTGCGGTCTGTTGGCATATTCGACACTTCAAAAATTCCCATTTATAGGGCTTTATGTACTTCCCTTTACATTTTTTGCGAAGACATTCTTGTCCATACGCAGGCTGAAAAAAAAAAAGAAAAAATAGAGAGAATAGTCAAAATGTACTTGAAAATAAAATTGAAAACAATGTTTAAGATCAACTTGAGAGACTTGTCGGTTTTCATTGTTTTTCAATCTTTTGTTGTCCCAAACTAGGGACAAGTCCTTTCCAGTTGAAAAAAGATTGAAAATGTTCACTCTAAAACAGTTTGAAATCTCATTCCAAACATATGCAACACGTGTCATTTGGCAGTATATTAGGAGTAACACTTGATAGTGAAATGTGAAATCAGAGAGAGTTAGAGTAAAAACATTTCAATCCATTTTTCAATCTATATTCAGATTGATTCCTATCATCAATCGTTTTAAAGATTGACATAATATTATTTCAATCGGTCAATTTAAGAGAGGACGACTTTTTGTAAACTTTGTATCATCTTTTATATTTTGACTCAAATTTTTTCCCAGTCTGACGGAAAGACATCCTTTTTTGGTAAGATTTTCCCCAGTCTCACGGAAAGACCCTTTTTTGGTGTCTATAGGCTCTCACCGAAAGACCCTATGTACAAAACAATATAGCACAAGGAGTGATTCTAATACTCCATTTACCCATAATACCAACATGCATGCAACATGACCAAGTGTAATAATGGAATTTCAGGCAAAACATACAAAGAAGCTCTATCAATATACAAATAACTTGACCATGTTGACACAAAACTATACAGCACAAAAGGTGATCATACTCTATCATCCTATCAAGTTAGAAGTTATTCCATGGTTAGGCATATTGCACTGCAGGCTGCGGGAGAGGCTGCAGAGTGAATTAATGGTATTTCTGACAAAATATGCAAATAAGCTCATAAATAGATTGAAATGGATTTTTGGATTGACTCTTTCTCTTTTTGCCTGAGACTGATTTCAGTATGTATCCAATGTAGGCCTATACTATACAAAATGGCATGTGTTGCATATGTTTGGAATGAGATTTCGAACTTTTTTATTTTCAGTCTGTTTTTCAATTGGAAAGGATTTGTTCTTAATTTGAGTCTTCAAAAGATTGAAAAACAATGCAAATAAATCCTTTCTACCGAAAATTCGATTGAAAAAGATCTGCCCCTAGCTTTAATCGCTAAAAGATTGAGAATCACTCATTTTGATTGATAAGAACGATTGTAATTTCAAATCATTCGACGGAATATACAAGCCTTATACAGTCAAATCAAAAACGATTTGTTCCTAATTCGGGACGGTAAAAGATTGAAAATTCAATCTTTTTGATTGACTATTCAATGGGGTAATTTAAGAGAATACTTACGACCAATTTGCCACGTTTGTTACGTTTAACCCATGCGCAAGCACTTTCCCATTTGTTGTTACACCTATCACATTCAAACCAGCCATACACCTTAACTTCATCCAACATGTTGAATGGTTGCAGATAATGCCTTCTATAGTTGGAAGTTTTTGCAGATGACCGTTGCTGATGCTGTGATCGTTGTCCTGAATTATGGGAACCGTTCCTGGCTTTGCCCCGATACATGATTTTGAACCGTTTTTGAACTTAGAAAGCTTTAAAACATAAACGGTTCAGGCGAACTACAATGTTATTGTAACACAACCAGAGGCTGCCACTGAACTTTTTGTTGATTTTATGACATATAAAGGTCTATGCACTGATATGAGGTACCTGGATCAGTTTTATGAATAATATTTGCGACATTGCGTCAACGATTTGATCCAGGGGCTATAAATACCCTGGTGCACATAGGCCGGGCCTAATTGCGTGATTGATGAACTAGCGCAGATAAGGCCTACAGGCGTTAATCCCGGGTGGCAGGGGAGGGGGAATAAATCCCCCATGTTGTCGCCTGTATGTAGGATTCTGACCAACTTAACCTCATCGGGCCATTTTAGCCTAAGGCCGTATAAAATTAATGTTTTGGTTCTCGTCCAGAGGATTTTCATGAATTGATGAGGGAGGGAGGTGTTTTTTTGTTTTTGTTTTTTTTCAATGTAAAATTAGCATTGTCAGTAGTTTTCGGTCTTCTCCAACAGTGCTAGAGGAAACGATGAGGCCCTTTTTTTTTTTTTTCAAATGTGAGATTCTGAGGGATAAACTCCTAGAGTACCACAAAAGACTTGGAAGTGATGCTTGTTCTCTAATAAACTTATTTATATGTATGAAGATTTCATAAATCATTCCAAAGTCTAAAAATATTGAAAATCTAAAAAAAAAAAAAAATCTGACAAATCCCAGAAATTGAGGAGGGAGGGGACGAGAACCAAAATATTAATTTTACACGGCCTAACGGTGGCAGACCAAGGTAGGTTGGTTCTGCAAGTTACAGTGTTTTTGTTTGTTGATTAAATAAATATAAATGTAGAAATTTATATAGCGCTTTATGCCGTAAACAGCCTCAAAGCGCTTTACATTTATCCCGCCGTCATTAGAATATGTCGGAATCACGTTTGCAGCCTACAAGTGGCGCAGGGTCCATCAGTACAACGACTGTGACTACCCCTAACAGCTTCCCATTGCACCTGGGTGGGGTGAGGCAAGCGAGGCAAAGCGCCTTGCCCAAGGGCGCAACTCGGTGGTGGGACGGGGAATCGAACCCACGCACGTCGAGCAAGCTCTCAGATTATGAGTCCAAGGCCGTAACCACTGAGCCACCGTGCCCTCTTATTGCTGGGTGGTACATAATCAGATTCCGATCAGAGGGGTGTAAAATTGTCACCCCTGGGCAATTCGAAATATCCAAGCAGAATACTTTGATCCAAGGTTAAAGTTTACACAGGGGTCAAAATTTAAAACTTTTGTCCAATTTTGTCCAAACCTAGAGCCTATAGGTCTATGTCAAAATATGCTGGGGCAGGTTCGCCCTTATGGTGGGGTAAGTTCGCCCTAAATAAAAAAAAAAAAAAAAAAGGTTATGTGCCTAATATTGCATAACATTTAGCAAGAGTAATACAGGGCATTCATTCTCTTCTCTTCTGGTGAGTTATTAAGTATATTAAAGGGGTCGGGGTCAGGGTAAAAAAAAATATATATATATATACAGGCTTTAATTTGAAATGTCGGTAGGCCTATACTTATGATTGATATATTTATTTGAATTGAAGTGTTTAACAATGTTTAAGAATGAGAATATATAAAGGCGTTCTCGTAAAAAAAACCCGGGCAACATCATTATTTATGGCGTAAAACAACTCGACTTCCTCTCGTTGTCCTCTTTAAATAATGATCTCCCGTATGTTATTATAAGGTGATAGATGTACGACAGCGGCTAAAATCAATATCTCTATTCTGTAAATATAAATCAAGTATCAGATTGAAGCTCACATGTGATTAAAAAGGTGGTCTACTCTGGAATTATGGAAACTTTTGGGGCTCATAACTGCTAAATTGTTGGTCTAAAGTATTCTAAATAATTATGTATATACCGGTAGGCTATACTTTTAGGCCTATATACTTTATACCAACAATTTGGCAGTTATGAGGCCAAAGATTTCCATAATTCCAGGGTTAAGACCAACCTTAAAGGAGCACTCCCTAAAATATTTTAGCAAGTGACCCTGATCATAGACCATGGTCTATGCCCTGATGTCTTTAGTGTATTTTTGATTTATATTAGGAAAAAAAACCACATAAACAATTAAGAAAACAAACACGATCATTATCATCGTTCACATGTATACACTACTATCAGTTTTATTTATCTTGAATAATGATAATAATTATTATTGAAGGTTATTAAAATGATTTTACCCACTAGTCGGATAGAACTTCAATCCTTGTGAGTGTAAAGTATGGTATATGTTTTGCTTTAATATTGACACCTGAGGTGTATAGAATAAGAAAATAACGGGTGCCCAATGGGCGACCTTGAGCATTCCGAGAAAGCCTGGGTCAAAGTTTACATAGGGGTCAAAACTTAAAATTGTTCAAATTTGGCCATATAACCTATTCCAAAATATTCCTCATGTCTCATGGATTTATAAAATGCATAGTTTGACCCACCTACGACTACTCAGTCTGGAGTTATTGGGGAAAAGGTCAAAGGTTGAAATTTGGATGCACAGGGGTCAAACACAGATCCGATTTGGATGAAAATGGTCTCAAAATGTTTGTGTGTTATAATAATTCAGAAAAGAAATCGTTTGCACTACCTACGATGTTTCATTACTATGGTAACACATCAACATTTTCCTCGTTACCTAGGTAACGAAATGTCGTAGGCCTACATAGTGAAAATTATTCTTTTTCTGAATTATTTTAACAAGACAAACATTTTGAGACCATTTTTATCATAATCGGATAAAGTTTTTGTGTTTCATCCATATGTTGAACCCAAATTTCAAATTTCAACCTTTAACTTTTTTGCTAATAACTCCAGGCTGATTAGTCGTAGGTAGGTCAAACTATACTGCGCCAATAAAGTATCCTTACACTTGGAAAAATAATCAGAATTTCAACACTGAACAATATTGGGGTAAATTTGTTTTTTTAATAGATGCACTATCTAATTCTGCACATTATGACACCACATTGAATCCAATGTGACCCCAAGAAGTAAAGTTACAAGCAATTGAATAGACGAAGGTCCAGTTTTAAAAGTGACAAACAGGCCTATACAAGGCGCAAAAAGATTCCAACAAGCGCAAAAATTTCTTCAATGAAGCGTTATTTACAGCAGTTTTTATTTCAGTTTTACTTCTCTGTACTTTTCATAACTTTCAGTTTGTCAGTTCTTTTGTTTCAGTTTTCTTTTGTTCCTTTTGTTTTAAATTAAAGCCAAACGCATAACTTAGCCATTCACCACTCTCAAACCAGATGTCTAGTCTGTGGAGTTTTGAATTACTATGGTAACACATCAACATTTTCCTCGTTACCTAGGTAACGAAATGTCGTAGGCCTACATAGTGAAAATTATTCTTTTTCTGAATTATTTTAACAAGACAAACATTTTGAGACCATTTTTATCATAATCGGATAAAGTTTTTGTGTTTCATCCATATGTTGAACCCAAATTTCAAATTTCAACCTTTAACTTTTTTTGCTAATAACTCCAGGCTGATTAGTCGTAGGTAGGTCAAACTATACTGCGCCAATAAAGTATCCTTACACTTGGAAAAATAATCAGAATTTCAACACTGAACAATATTGGGGTAAATTTGTTTTTTTAATAGATGCACTATCTAATTCTGCACATTATGACACCACATTGAATCCAATGTGACCCCAAGAAGTAAAGTTACAAGCAATTGAATAGACGAAGGTCCAGTTTTAAAAGTGACAAACAGGCCTATACAAGGCGCAAAAAGATTCCAACAAGCGCAAAAATTTCTTCAATGAAGCGTTATTTACAGCAGTTTTTATTTCAGTTTTTACTTCTCTGTACTTTTCATAACTTTCAGTTTGTCAGTTCTTTTGTTTCAGTTTTCTTTTGTTCCTTTTGTTTTAAATTAAAGCCAAACGCATAACTTAGCCATTCACCACTCTCAAACCAGATGTCTAGTCTGTGGAGTTTTGAATAGGCCTGTTTGTCACTTTTAAAACTGGACCTTCGTCTAATCAAATGCTTGTAACTTTGCTTCTTGAAGTCACATTGGATTCATTGGGGTGTCATAATGTGCCGGATTATATAGTGCATCTATTAAAAAAACCAAATAATATTTACCCCAATATTGTTCAGTTTGGAAATTGTGATTATTTTTCCAAGTGTAAGGATACTTTATTGGCGCAGTATATATATTTTCTGAATTCTTGTGACCTGAGGAATATTTAAGTATAGGTTTTAACCAACATCTCTCAACATGTAACTTTAAACAAGAAAATGTTAGTCATATACAACTTTACACTAAGATATACACTAACAAAAGGCATCTACTCGACTCGACTATTATAAAGTATATTGATTAAGACGATTTTACTTAAATATAATAACATGAATAATAATTATGAAGAAGATTGGTCAGGTCACGAGTGGTCAGGTCTATATTCCCGGAGGGGCACTCACATGTAAATATGGTATGTGTATGTGTGGCGCGGTTAAGGGTCCCTTTTCAGGCTCTCTGGCAGTTCCTTAAGACCCACATTTGGATCATGCTCCAGTTCTTTGAGCCTCAAACTCTGACAATTATTGTAACTGATTTTTGGCCAAATAGGGGCTCGAATAATCCGCTCGATGAACTGAAATTTCAGTCTTGTGAACTAAAATTGGGCCAAATTATAGGCTTTGGAGCTAACAAATTCTATTTTTCCCAAATTTCGGCAAAAGAGCTCTTAGTTCCCAAAATTCGGCGCTCCGTCCGCACCGCACACCTCTACCAAAATTTCAGTTGAGTGCCCCGTGTATATTATAATAGAGTATGTACCAAGAATTGAAATAAATGAGTATCATCCACTCTCTTCCGCGTCAAGCCGGTGGTGTAGCGTGCAAAACCAAGTACCTTCGCAAAATCAATTTTGCATAATTTTTGTGCAAAAGAACATATTCTTGTTCTTACGGTCACTATGAAAAATTACATATTTTGTTGAGAAATGTCATGCAGTTCGTGTTGCGAATAAGGGCGAATATCAATATTATGTGTTGCATGCGCGTATTTTGGGGGGGCAAAAACGAAGGGGCGGCCAAAAGAAGAAGGGGCGGCAAAAACAATTAGTAAAGAAAAAAGGGCGAACAAATTTGAAGAACTGTGAAAAAATGGTACTGTACATTGCTTTTGCGCTCTTCACTTTTTCAAACCACCGAAAAAAAATTTGGGTCAACCTTTTCGGGCTGTTGAGGAAGGGGCGGCAAAATGTGATATTCTTCAGCCCCCCGGGATAGGAGCGGCCACGGTACGCCACTGTGTTGGATGTAGCAATTAACGAACTTCTCTGATTTTATGCTGAAATTGTACATTGCAAAGGGAAGTCTACAAGCTTCTACATATGGGGCCTATAACATATCTGAAAATCGCGTGAATTGCACAGCGTTTCTTATGCAAAATAAACATAGGCCTATGCAAAATAACATATTGGTTAGTATGCAAAATTGTATGCGACATGAACATCAGCTTAGTGATAGTGCTACATTAAATGGCTCGGGATATAGACTGTCACACAGTCTCGGTTCCAGCTCAAAAATACTATCTGCATGAAACCCCCTTAGCTCCCCTTCATCACTCCACCAATAATACCCAACGAACTGAACTAACGAACGAACTCATTAAAAATGAACTAATAGAGACATTCCTGACCTTGAGCTGGGTCCCCATGCACAGATAAAAACAAAAGGAAAGGCGCATGCATGGGACCGCTGGAAGCACCGGCGCGCCGCGGCGCCGAACTGAACCAGCAACCATGCATGTGGGCTAAAACGCCTATCTCGTCTCCCCTTCAACCTGCTCGAGACCTGAGCTTTCGAGTCATGCGAGTTTAGACACAAGTCCGTCACTCGAATCACTATTATATTTTTGTCACTGACCTGTGACTTTGACATGCAAATCGACTTGACTTAGACTTGTGCCCGGGAGTTGCGAAAAATGACTTGTTAATTTACCAGAGGATGATTTAAGTACTACCCAACACTACTTGCGGTTAGCATAGCTGTGTGAGTGAACTTGACACCACTGATCGCTCACTGCATACACGTGCATGGTTAAACACGTGCATGGCTACAAACTCCGGCTATCACACAAAATTCATGCAAATATCTGTAAGCGGATCCTTATGTCCGGTTATTCATAATACTAGTGCAGATGAGGTGCCGGGATGAGGTGATCCGGAATTTCTCACGGAGTCAATTCATGAAGCGCCCATGAACACTCAAGAGTAGACTATAACCATAACACCCTATCACAGAATGGTGACGATAATTATCATGATCCATATCATGTCCATATTCCATCCATGTCCAATTGTCCATCTATGTCTCTGGACATGATATACAGCCCGAGAAGTTCTGTTGAATCCAATAGTTGTTGTTTTTTTCACCCAACCGTGTGTCTTTCACATACTTAAACTAGTAATCATTGATCATGCTAAGTAGGCTATTATGGACTAACATTTGTAGTCATCACCCTGACCTGGGCAAAGATCTCCAGACTGACATTTCTCACAAAGCTCGACATCATGTGGCGTGCGTGTATTTCCATGACGTTTACGCCACCGACGGAGAGGCTTCCAATCGAATGGGAATATATACTCATCATCGTCACAGCTCCTGCACATCTGGCCAAATGCAGGCTGATAAAAAAAGAAGAGCAGAAGAAATCGAAAACGTTAGTCCCATGAAGAGCTGCCTAAAGGAGGATGGTCCGAACACTTTGTTTGGGTGAATGACCTTGACCAGTGATGTAGGACTTGGACTTGGTCTCGTTATTTGCAACTCGGCTATGCAGGACTCGAACTGTACTCGGGCACCTGGCCTGGGACTTCGAGGACTCGGTCCGCGTCCTGTCCAAGTCTAACAACAACAGGGCCGGATTTACCATTGGGCCAGATGGGCCCCGGGCCCAGGACCTCCGAATTTGCCCCCCCCCCCCCATAAAAATGCCCTGTACATCTTCCTTTTAACCCGGAAAACACCATTTTTGGGGCCAAAATAGGGTAAGATTGCAAACTTCGCGTGCAAATGTCCCATCATCATCTTGCACCTAAACAAAACTTAGCCACTTGAGTGCACGTGCCTTCCTCACGGTGAGTTTAGGGCCTCCAATTTTGGTCTGGCCAAGGGCCCCACAAAGGTAAATCCGGCCCTGAACAACAATGGCATCTTATGATCTTTTCCGGTGAAAAATTAAATGGTTTACCCACTTGGAAACATTTTGGTTCACAAAATCCCAACAAAACATCTTTCAGTCTTAATAATTTTATCACAGGGCTCTCCACTGATACCAAAATTTCTAATTTGATGATAAAAAGGTGAGGATGAGGCTGTGGATCGGAACATGGGACCCGGGCATGGGACTTGCAAATAAAATTACGTGGCCGCATACCGTATAGCCTATATGTTATGTCACATACATTTCGATCGGTCATCTACAAAAATCTGGAAAGGGTATCAATATACATTTACCTTAACTTGTAGCTGACATTTCAATGTATAAGCATGCTGAATTTGAAGAAGCTGACATTTACAGGGTGAGTCAAAAAGTGCAATAGAGAAAAGAATCCATTTATATTTAAGAACCGAGCTGAACCTTTTAGGTTTTAAAACATTTTATAAATAACATATCCATTAGTGATCTTGTGTGAAAAAATCACGGAATTTGCATTTACCGTTTTGTTTTTTATGACACATATTATAGGGATACCCAATTTTAATGTTTGTCCAAGAGACATCTACAATTTGAATGTCAGCCCACCCTGTTTAAGATTGATTTGGAACAACTGCCATTTTCTTAACCTCATTGGCATTGAAATAACATGGAGTACCCAAATTGTTATTGCCCTTGGTCTTGTTTAAGAAGAAGAAACATTATTTGTTGCTATTTTCATTTCCCATTTACTTTAAAGATGTTTATTCTCTATCAAAAACATATAAATTTGTAGGCGGGTTTTTCAAATGTCGAAATGAAATGCGCGCAAATTGAAGTAGAGTGAATTAAAAAATATCCAGTAACTTGGACATATTGGGATTTAAAAAACTGGAGTTGGAGTCGACTGAGGTATGAAGGACTTGATGTAATGTTAGAAAGTTTGTTTGAACAGAAAAAAAGAAATTAAAATAACGCAAAAATCAACCTTATTTAAGTTAAAGTCAGTTGCAAAGCTGGTGCCTTTATCGTGCATTGTGTGCTCTCATTAAAAAAACATGGTACCTCGTGGATAAAATAATAAAATTGGGGATCGCAGCAAAAGGACTCATAAAAATTAAACGGTAGTTGAGATTCACTTCATTTTTTCACAGAAGGTGACTATTGAGTGTGGCATTTATAGAAACTTTCAATAATGGGAAAGTTTAATTTGGTTCTTACATAAATATCGATTCTTTGCTCTTTTGCACTTTTTTGACTCACCCTGTACAAAGTATTGCTAGAATAAAATTATAAAGAGAGGAGGTAGAACTTAGAGCACTCGTAGTTCAGTATGCAAAGGTATGATATTCCTGGCTATACAACTAGCTGACGTGACGTATATATTTATTGCGCACATTCAGTGACACCTGTCATATACCATAGACTGTAAAAAGGCTATGCATGTACACTACGCCAGTCCTTATTTTAGTGCAGGGGAATTCCAATTAAAATCGAATGTTCACGAAACGCAACAATAAACTCTATATCACGAGCTATCACGCACTAATGATTTGCGACAACATAATTATATTTTATGTTATTTTATTCCTGATCATTGCCATGATTATAAACAATGATAAACAGGCAAAAAAACAAAAACAAAAAACACTTTTAACTCGTATTAAAAATTTGTATTTTGCTATCTACGGTAGATAGCGTCAAAGATATATAAATGAAAAATTACACTTATCAAACATGAACGACTGCCACATGTATCTATATAGTATTTTCTGTGATTTCGAGTCATTTCCATTTCATTATCTAGGCCTATTTCAAAAAGTATTTTCATACACGCAATGATACAACATGGTTCAACTTTTTTTTTTTTTCACTTAGAATTAAGCCATATATCGCATGGGGAAATCTATCTGTATTGTGCTATCTACGGTAGATACCTGTATTCTCGTGCCAGTGTTATTTTTCATTTTCATTATAATTATGTTCAATTAAAAGTAATAATCCTAGTATTTTTAGCGTCAACATACGATCCTCCCTCTGGGTGTTGTTCCTTGGTCTTTTTGGAAGGTGGGGATATTATACGAGCGATAAACGATTTTTAATGGAATGTGCTAGTGTAAATCTATAGGCTGAACATGATAATAGTCACACACATATTTATATAAATAATATAACACTTACTTCTTCGTTACCATGTCGGTCTTTATATATCCAGGTGTATGCACTCTCCCAGTACCTTCCACAGTCACACCTAAACTTCCCGTACACCTTGCATATTTGCTTCCCCCGATGTGATTTGGAAAATATAGTCATGATGAGATTTAATAATACTCAAGTATAACAATTTATTGATTCATATAACTGAAATGCTTTACCGATGCCGTCTTACCAAATTTGAACTTCAATATGGCACGGACAATTGGTTGCACTGACACGAATGTTAATGAAACGAAAAGTTATATTCGTCTCAGACTACGACACTGGAAATCCCCGCATTATCATATTCCATGATGATGTAACAATATAACAGAATGATAATAATAATGCTAATAATAATGCTCAAAATGCATAATGATAATGCTTATGCTAATAATAATGATAATGCTTATGCTAATAATAATAATAATAATAATAATGCTAATAATAATAATAATAATAACACTAACACTAATAATAATAATAATAATAATAATAATAATAATAATAATAATAATAATAATAATAATAATAATAGTAATAATAATAATAATAATAATAATAATAATAATAGTAGGTCGATCCTAATCCTAACCCTAAACTAACCCTAACCTTAATTTCGTGTATAATTACATGAAGGAGTAACCTAATACTACTACTAATAATATAAATGCAGCCCAATAATAATAATAATAACAACAACAACAACAACAACAACAACAACAACAACAACAATAACAACAATAACAACAATAACAACAACAATAACAACAACAATAACAACAATAACAACAATAACAACAATAACTACAATAACAACAATAACAACAATAATAACAACAATAACAACAATAACAACAATAACAACAATAACAACAATAACAACAACAACAACAACAACAACAACAACAACAACAACAACAACAATAACAACAACAATAACAACAATAACAACAATAACAATAATAACAATAATAACAACAACAACAACAACAACAATAACAATAACAATACAAACAATAACAATAACAATAACAATAATAATAATAACAATAATAATAACAATAATAATAACAATAATAATAACAATAATAATAACAATAATAATAACAATAATAATAACAATAATAATAACAATAATAATAACAATAATAATAACAATAACAATAACAATAACAATAATGCTTATAAAAATGTTATAATAATAATATTTGACTTTAATACTTGACTTTGATTTAGGTGCGTTCCTTAGTTTTTGGCAAGCTGTTCTGTCTCGGAAAGTGTGCATGCGTCTGGCGTCCAAGGGAAGGAAGTGATCATAGTGATGGTGGAAGGCCTCTGGGTTTGTTGAAGTCGTTGTGGTGAAGTGACACCGGAGTACCGTGGAGTAGTCTATTATTGACCATTCTGAGGACATAGATAAGCCAATAGGCCTCTCGGGTAGGAGCTGGTAGGCATAGAGTGTGACGACGTTTGGACACAACATTCTCCGTCAGTATTAAATAGTTGCTATCAAGGGACTTGATCATGATGACCATCGCCAAGAATACCGTGATCTGAGTGAGAGAATCCAGAAGCAGATCAGGAAAGACAAGACTGATTTCATCAAGTAGACGTGTGCTGAGGTAGAAAGGAACAGTGTAATTAATAACACCAGGGACATATACAGAAACATCAAGCTACTGACCAACAAACCAACGCCCCGGCTCAATGTTGTGAAGGACGAACATAGCAACATCCTTACAGAGGAGGACGAGATTAAAACAAGACGGAAACAGACCAGGAGAACTATGATAATGAGCCAGATATCCCGATGAGTGAGGTCGAAGAAGCCCCAAGGAAACTGAGGAATGGTAAATCACCTGGGACTGATATATATACAGACAGAATTCCTCGAAGAGAGTGATGTGGAAGGAGCTACCATCATCCATAGACAGTGGCGTAGATTTCTTTTTGACATTGGGGGGATGGTGTTGAAAAAAAAGTCTTGAAGAATAGTGAATCCAGGACCTTTTGGCGACAGAATAAGTTGATGTTACAAATGCGCGCGAAGCGCGCGAAAATTTTTGCTATTTTGAAGCTAAACTGATGAAATATGGTGCAAAAGTGGAATAAATGCGCGCGAAGCGCGAAAATTGCATTTTTGGGGGATAAATCCCCCCCCCTGGATCTACGCCTATGTCCATAGACTATTATATAATAAGATCTGGAGAAGCAAGGAATGGCCAGAAAACGGCAGTGCTTCTCCCTTTACCTAAGAAAGGTAACACCAGAGAATGTGCCAACAATCGTACAATAGCTCTCATCTCCAATACCAGCAAGGTATTGCTTCATAATTATCATTGCTAAACGAATTCGGAACCATCTAGAAAGAGAGTTGCCGCCAGAACAGGCAGGTTTCAAGAAAGGAAAGGGAACGAGAAATCAGATCGGCAACCTGCGGATTCTAATGGAGAAAAACATGGAGTTCCAGCAACCTCTTGTTTCTCTGCTTCATAGGCCTTTGATTGTGTCCAGCATGGAAAGTTATGGCGCATCATATAGGAAATGGGTTTTTCTGCGCATGTGGTGATCTTGATAAAATCTTTGTACCAAGGACAGAAATCAACAGTAAGAACTGAGTGTGGAGACTCAGACTGGTTTACAATTGGCCAAGGAGTAGGCCTACGTCAGTCGTCAGGGATGTATTTTATCACCCTATCTTTTTAACATCTATGCAGAGTATATTATGAGATTTACATTTGATGGATACTGTAACGGGACCGAGCTTGCCCCTAATACTTTTGTAAACGACTGGTGGAGAAGACTAGCCTTCTAAACATACAAGTGGTAGCGTAGTATCAAAGACTAGAATTCTCCCCAACATATGTGGAATCAGTGATGCATGAAAGGAGAAGTAACAGGTAAAAATGAGACTTGACAATTCTGTTTTATATTTGCTTCTTTTGTTATATCATGTATTGTTATTTTGCTTTCATATTTGTCTTATCACATCACAATTCATAAATACAAGTAAACACTGGTAAATACACAATCTCTGTTGATGATCATGACGATATTTCCTTATTTCTCTCTTTTTTAAATCCAAATAAATTACCAATAAATGCTGCCGAAAAGTACATATACTATCTGCTTGAATAATCGAGAAGCATAAAAATACAATTTAATCAACAGAATCTCTCATCACATGACATAGTCGTAGGCTAGGCCAAGGCCTAGTAGGCCTATACTGCAGAGTATCCATGCCTGTACACCAAATACGAACTTGCTATGCAACAATGAATGCACACAAAATACAGTGCATAATTTCCATTGGACTTGTGCATGTGTGTGGCAAGTCACTTGCCCCAAATTAGGCACAGGCGCTAGGCCAAATCACCGGAGTGCATAACCACCTTGGTGTTGCCAGTGCCACTATTGTGGTAGCCAAGCTGCCCCTAGCTCAATCTGAGCTCCAGAGTAGGGCGTATTTGCTTTGGTTGGCAGTGCTTACCTTCAAACTGAGTGAAGGTTTGGGTGGACTATTGTCCACCAAGCAATCTGATTAATTTGCGTCGTGCACGGCCTTTATATACTTTCCTGAACGCGTTCATGGAACCTTTTGGCGGCTGCGTTCAAAGCGTAAGCTCCGTTACTATGGATATCGCGCAGTCACTCCGCGTCAGGCGCTCACTTTCGAAAAGATTTTGAACATGACGAAATTTAATAACTAGAACTGCTAGTGTTTTTAAATTAGGAATCAAACTGATGACCCCTTTTTGACCATGTAAAACATAAAAATACTCAAAAATATCTTAAAATTCTACATCCTTAAACAATTACATCTTAAATAATCCAAAGTTTGATCAACAAAAGTCGTTTTTAAGGAAATTTACAATTTTTAGGAAAACTTGTTTACGACTGATGGCCGGGAACTTTCAAAATGGCAAATCCAAAATTCTGTAAACAACCGGGTAAACAACACAAGAAAAACCTGAATTTTGTCCTGAATATTTACTCATAGACGGTATGTAATACCTTACTTTGTTCCTGAGAAAATTATTTACACAATATTTATAAGATCTCCGTACAATACTAGCGGAAGTAGTGAAATTTGAGGCCAATTTCGCACGTACGACATGACAAATTTCTCTGCCGTATTTTCAACCCACGGCAAAAACTGACGATCGACAGGTAAACAAATCCAAATATTTACAAAAATATACCTTGTGCAGAGCCATGCAATCATTTTTAAATGTATAATAACGATCAAAAACTACCACGAACACGTGAGCATCGTGACTTTTCTCTAAATATGAATTTGACAAGAGCTAAATTTTCGTATTTCTGCAATGGACAAACACACAGGAGGTAAGCTTAAAACAGGCCAAAAATCTGAAATCGCATTTTGGCTCTCCGTTTCACTACCCCCTCTTCGAGACTATTTCGTCCCGAAATGTAACATGTATAATTATTTAACTTAATTACAATTAAAAAAAAAAAATAGAGCATTTCCTTCACAAAACTTTAGCACTAACATAGGTAAATTCACTCAACCATTGTTTGGTGACAGGCTGACAATAGCATTGTCGTGACCTCATGACCTTAAAAAGTTTTCCAAAATTTGATTGGCTATTTTGCCGATTTACGACTATACATACATTATAAAAGCAACTATTTCACATGCAAATTACTATTATTATGTTTACAAGTTTTATACAAATCTTTCACAGTATCTCTAGCATATTAATCATTTAAACATCTGGTTTTTATGCATACTCTTCTTCACCAATAAAATATTAATTTACAAGAACCATTTAATTCACCTTGGTGCACATTTCCATCAATTTCATTTTCAAATGAACAATACCAGTTTTAATCCTGACTTTCGAGCTAATGAACAGAAATCTGTCTCTGCATCAAGTTACACAAAACATCAGTTCAACATTTTAAATTTTTCCAACAATTAACGATCAATTTATTTAAGTTCAGATATTATAAAAGTTCTATATTCCTCAGCGTCCTTTCTTCCGATGGACCTTGTCTTCAGTTCGATATCTTCAACATCTGAGAATCTACATTATCATACCTCTTTCGCAACTCTCATGAGAAACTGCCAGATTGGTTCACCGTCGATCATGAGAGGAAATGTTGACTGCGCCGCCCTTACATCAATTATGCAAGGTGTAAAGAAACTATACATCATCCAATAAAACATTTGACCTGGTAAACAATAACCATTGACTAGTCAAATATCACTTTTGCCATTCATTCTTGCACCTGAGTTCTATTAAGTCCATGTAGACTTTCTCAGTTGGCAATCCACCCAAGAGCGAAACTTGATTTTCTGTTACCAATGCGCCTACATAGCCTGACATTGCTCTGAAAACATCATGACTGCAATCAGTGAGTCACCGTCGCACCAACCAGAGTTCCAAAATCATAAGATCTGCATAACCGGCCCGTGGTGATGCCTCAACAGTATCAGAAAGAAATAAGATGAGATCTAGTTGATTTTCATTCGTTAATCTTCTTAAGAGCACATGCCGTATACGACGAAACTTAGCTATCTTCAGTAGATAGCACGTACAGATCGAATGGCTTCAATGAAGCAACCATTATTGTAGGCTTCAAGTCGATGTCTGTTATTTAACTGTAGCTATCTCCGTCTCCATTTTGTTTTTCTTCATCTGTCTTCGTAATCTGCATTATCTGACATTCAATTCAGAATTAAGGCATGAAATCTCATGTAAAACAACATGAGTGCCCGACAGTCAACACTGTCCATTTTTTTTATGGTGATGTCTCCATGCATATCCATCATTCCAAATGATTGTAAGAATAGTTGTGTCGAAATAAAGTGAGGTGTCTTTCACTTTATCCAAATTAAGAAATCCAGAAAATTGCTCTTTTTAAAAGAACAAGACTTTCCCAAAACTTGATCAAAAGATTGTCATGTCAATACCGCTGCAGTCAGTAAAGTCATATCAAACTTCAAATCACGTTTTGGCTGAAATAAAATTTCATTCATGAAGTTCTTTTTATTGGAGGCTATCCCTCCCAAAGTTGAGTTATTATAATTACATATAACAATAATGAAAACAATTTTTATATACAGGGTCTACATGTCGAGTAGACAATCCGCTATAAAACACGTTTATATGATGATGATGTCGGCAAGGCCTATACCTGACTTCAACTTCATAAAACAGTAATTTCATATTTTAGCGGCAAGGAGCTGTGAGCAGGCAGTGCAAGACGTCGGTGAGCCCTTTTCCGGACTTCATACACCACAAGGATCAGTGACTATACGGCGAGGGCTTTTCCGCATATCATTATCCCATAAACACGATAGCTTTCGTCTCCTTGAATCTTCCTCGTAAAACTATTTACAAATTATATAGGCCTACAATCAGACAATCATTGCATATCTGCATGATAACCGGTCACTCTTCCAGACTCATTCTGATGATGGCAAGTCTCCTGGTGCCAATGAGTTGGTGCATAGGCCTGATCGTGTGCCTATACCATCATGACCGTCATCAAGTAGCATAGCTGACCTCTTCCAAAGACTCATCTGAGATGACAACTTTCTCAGAGTGTCGGCGTATTGGCCAGATGAATTCCATTCACCTACGTCTATACGGTCAACTAATGCCGTCTGATTATCACTCGGGGTACCTGCTGGTTGGCAGTCTTCCCCATTTATCAAGGGAGTGTCCTGACCACCAGTTAACTGTGTCCTTACAGCTAATCGTCTCCTGGCTCGTCTTCTAGATGATGGAGACTTTCGTGTCTTTCTCCCGTTCTTCTTGAAACTGCTTGAGCATGCCATCTGGCAGGGTAGATCATCACAGTCTTTCCCAATTAAGGGAGCATGCGGCCTGGTTAACTTTTTCTGGATCTTTAAGAAAGCTAACCTTCTCCTGGCTCGCATTTGTGATGATGGAGACTTCCGGTGCTTTCTCGATGATCTCCCAGTCTTCTTTTTCACATCTACAAATTGCCCTTCAACAATTCCATCGGCATTAGCATCATTTTGATGCTTCCTGTACTTTTCAGCTTTGTAAAAAGCTTCAGTTTCCACTGCAAACTTAATTGCATCATCAAAAGTAACAGGTTTAGCACGCAGGATATTTAACCGCAACTCGCTTTCTCTGATAGCACTTATAAAGTATTTCTTTGCTATCTCCTGTGAGAAAGGACTTGGTATTGTTGGTAAAGCTAGCTTGACTAACTTCCTGATGTTGTGAGCTAGGTCAGGTAATGACTCGCCTGGGTGCCTTACTCTGTTATTGAGCTTCACCCAGAATAGCTCTTCCTGATTTTCGGTTCCAAACCTCAGGTTCAAACAGGCCACAAGTGAGTGGTAATCATGCCGTTCAGTCGAATCCAAATATCCCAGTACACTCTGAGCAACACCTCTTAGACTAGTTGCTAAACAAATGGCTTTGGTATAATCATTCCATTTATTCCATTCAGCAACAATTTCGAATTGTATCAAATAGTCTGACCAGGAAGTGGTCCCATCGTAAGTTTGAGGCTTTATTTTTACTCCAGACTGAGTGTCATTGCTATAATGTTTAGGCCTACTTCTCACTGACTCATCACTTTCATGATCATTCAATTCATCACCAGCTAATATTTCTGAGCTGGTATCGGTTGGAGAAGTATCAACACTATCTTCAGTCGCTGCCATAATAAATCGTGAGCCAAAATTTGTTAAAATTTTGAATTATCCCACCGCTGCCACCAGTTGTAACGGGACCGAGCTTGCCCCTAATACTTTTGTAAACGACTGGTGGAGAAGACTAGCCTTCTAAACATACAAGTGGTAGCGTAGTATCAAAGACTAGAATTCTCCCCAAGATATGTGGAATCAGTGATGCATGAAAGGAGAAGTAACAGGTAAAAATGAGACTTGACAATTCTGTTTTATATTTGCTTCTTTTGTTATATCATGTATTGTTATTTTGCTTTCATATTTGTCTTATCACATCACAATTCATAAATACAAGTAAACACTGGTAAATACACAATCTCTGTTGATGATCATGACGATATTTCCTTATTTCTCTCTTTTAAATCCAAATAAATTACCAATAAATGCTGCCGAAAAGTACATATACTATCTGCTTGAATAATCGAGAAGCATAAAAATACAATTTAATCAACAGAATCTCTCATCACATGACATAGTCGTAGGCTAGGCCAAGGCCTAGTAGGCCTATACTGCAGAGTATCCATGCCTGTACACCAAATACGAACTTGCTATGCAACAATGAATGCACACAAAATACAGTGCATAATTTCCATTGGACTTGTGCATGTGTGTGGCAAGTCACTTGCCCCAAATTAGGCACAGGCGCTAGGCCAAATCACCGGAGTGCATAACCACCTTGGTGTTGCCAGTGCCACTATTGTGGTAGCCAAGCTGCCCCTAGCTCAATCTGAGCTCCAGAGTAGGGCGTATTTGCTTTGGTTGGCAGTGCTTACCTTCAAACTGAGTGAAGGTTTGGGTGGACTATTGTCCACCAAGCCAGAGAAAATAAAGGTAGAGAAGCGACACTCTCTGCAAACTGCCTATACCGTGCTATACAGCGGTTGAAGACAGGCGTCATCGCCGGCCAAGTCTTACTACGAACGTGTAATGAGAAGATACCATAGAGTCCTACATAGAGATCTGAGGAAGAGACGGTCCGAATTGACCTAGTGACCTATAATTTATTAGAGAATCACATTTTTAGAGTATTTGCTCCGCCCACCGCTGTCAATCATTCTAATGAACAAATGAAACAAGCTCTGGCATTCTGGCAATGACGTAATCCTAATTATAAATGAGAAAATCACATTGTACATGTAACTGTCTGCTGTACTTCATGTCTTCCAAAAAGTGCCGGAGTGTCGCTAGCCTGACCAAGCAATCTGATTAATTTGCGTCGTGCACGGCCTTTATATACTTTCCTGAACGCGTTCATGGAACCTTTTGGCGGCTGCGTTCAAAGCGTAAGCTCCGTTACTATGGATATCGCGCAGTCACTCCGCGTCAGGCGCTCACTTTCGAAAAGATTTTGAACATGACGAAATTTAATAACTAGAACTGCTAGTGTTTTTAAATTAGGAATCAAACTGATGACCCTTTTGACCATGTAAAACATAAAAATACTCAAAAATATCTTAAAATTCTACATCCTTAAACAATTACATCTTAAATAATCCAAAGTTTGATCAACAAAAGTCGTTTTTAAGGAAATTTACAATTTTTAGGAAAACTTGTTTACGACTGATGGCCGGGAACTTTCAAAATGGCAAATCCAAAATTCTGTAAACAACCGGGTAAACAACACAAGAAAAACCTGAATTTTGTCCTGAATATTTACTCATAGACGGTATGTAATACCTTACTTTGTTCCTGACAAAATTATTTACACAATATTTATAAGATCTCCGTACAATACTAGCGGAAGTAGTGAAATTTGAGGCCAATTTCGCACGTACGACATGACAAATTTCTCTGCCGTATTTTCAACCCACGGCAAAAACTGACGATCGACAGGTAAACAAATCCAAATATTTACAAAAATATACCTTGTGCAGAGCCATGCAATCATTTTTAAATGTATAATAACGATCAAAAACTACCACGAACACGTGAGCATCGTGACTTTTCTCTAAATATGAATTTGACAAGAGCTAAATTTTCGTATTTCTGCAATGGACAAACACACAGGAGGTAAGCTTAAAAACAGGCCAAAAATCTGAAATCGCATTTTGGCTCTCCGTTTCAATACTACGGATCAATCGGAGGTATAGACGAATAAATTTCCTTAGGTACGCTGATGACGCCACCCTCATTGCAAGAACATCAACTGAACATGAATACCTAATAAACAGGATAAAGGAAGCTAGTGAGGACATTGGACTGTTCCTTCATGTCAAAAAGTCAAAGGTCATGATTTGTGGAGGGAAAGCAGACCAGCAGTGAAATGCTGATGGAGAGGACATAGAGGTGGTTAACACTTAACTTCCTCAGTTGGATCACCTATTGTTGACGAAGGAGGCAGCGGTCAAGAAATCAAAAGACGCCTGGCTATGAGCCTGCTATGGCAAGAACATCTGCTATTGCTCTAATTACCGACATTTGGAAAGACAAGAGGAGTTTCTAGAGCAACCAAAATAAGCATCATGAATGTCCTGGTCTTTCCAATTCCTATACACACTTAAAAATATGTAGTCAAAATATCAACCCTTTTATGGGGTCAATTTTATTTAACCCTATTCGTGGTTAAAACAACCACGGTCGGGGTCATTTTCAGTATGTTGACATCATATTAAATTGACCCTTAAAAGGGCCATATTTAAATGACCCCAAATATAATCATTTTTCGACCCACGTTCTTGGTCATTTTCTAACCGGGACCCCTGAATATAGTCATTTCAACCACTGAAACATGGGCTGAGCCTGTCAGAAGGGCAGACAGATTTAGGATTCAAAATTTTGAAATGTGGTGCTGGCGAAAGTTGCTGAGAATTTCGTGGAAAGATCACAAAACAAATGAATTTGTCAGAAATCAACTTGATGATCATGTCAAATGTTCAGTGTGCCAGAAGATTGACCTACCTTGACCTAAGGCGTCGGCACGGGTGGATCACTCTGCCTTGCCATCTGTGTCATGATGCTTTGCCAGGTTGTTCTCTGTTTTGCTAGCCTTCCAGCTTCCACCAAGGATGTCAAGTTAATTGTTGAGGAATCTGTCTTGATGCAATCCATCCATCTCTTTGCTGGTCTTCTTTTTGGTTGTTGTGGAAGTATGCTTGCTTCCAGAAGAATTTTGGGGTATCTTGTGCTTGACATTCTTTGGATGTGTCTAAATAACCGGAGTCGTTTCTGAGTTATTTTGTCTAAGATGGTATGGTTCATTTCAAGTGATTGGCGGATAGTTGAGTTTCTAATTGTCTAGTCGAGATACTCCCAGGATTTTTCTAAGACCCATCATCTCGAAGAGAAGTAGACAATTCTCATCTTCCTTTTTCAAGGTCCAGGTTTCTGCCCCGTATAGCCGGATGAGGTAGATGAACTCATTTACTTGGTTTAGGTTTTGTCCATTGATCAGTTGATATTGATGTTGAGCTGGATTTCTTGTCTACTAATGACTTGAACTTCTGCTTTGGAGATGTTGATCTTGAGCCCTAGATTAGAGCTATTTTTGAATACTTTGTCCACAAAGGTTTGGAGGTCTCTGGGTGTTTCTGCTATGAGAACAATGTCGTCAGCGAAGCGGAGGTTTGAAATAAGCTGGCCTTGAATATGTGCTCTTATGGCGATAAACCAGTTCAAGGAGAATATTGAAGAGCTGGGGCGAAATTACACATCCTTGACGTACACGTACACCCACTGTGGTGTGGAACCATTCTGAAAGGTCACTATTTACTCTCACTGCATTGTTGGATTTGCTGTAGAGTGCCCTAAGCATTATCTTCAGTGGAAATCCGAAGAAACTGAGTGCTTTCCATACGCCCTCTTGCCATACCGAATCGAAAGCCTTCTCAAAGTCTATATAACAACAAAATAGCTCATTTCCCTGTTCAAGATATTTTTCTGCAATTTGTCGCAGTGTAAACAGCTGATCCACAGTCGACCTTCCTGGGCGGAATCCGTTTTGGATTCGGAGATAACTTCTTCACTAGCTTTCTTTAGGATTCTTCTTTGGATAATTGTGGTGATGATTTTGCCTGCATGGCTTAATAAACTAATGCCCCTATAGTTACCACAGTCCAGTCATCTCCTCGTTCAACTCCTTTTCCCTCAGTGGCAGACATAATGGAGCGAAGAGCAGAGCAAGGGCCCATGCTACATACCTGGCTGACGCCATTTAACATCTTCAACCGGAGGGACATTGCTTCGCAGGAAGACTTTCTTAATTGGCGTGTGATATTCCTTAACATTTATTTTTGTTATTATTGTGTATTTGACTGTATTGATCTTCATTCCCAATTTCTAGCATGACCACAACTCAAATGTGGCGATCAGAAGCTTATCAAGTACAACATCAAGAAGGGTGGTGTCATCGGCATGATGTTGTTTATTTGGACATAGCTTACCCTGATCATGCCGACTGTCTGCTTCTAACTGTTGTACGTCTTTCACCACAAACTCAGGAACAGGTTGAATAGGCTCTGATCTAACATGTCTAATCCACTCTGAGAACTTGCAACTGGCACACCACACTTTGTCTGCCGATACATCGTTTTAATGAAGTCGACCAGTTTTCCATCTGCTCAGACATTCCCATACAGCATTCATCACTCCAGATGGTATGCTATCAAAGCGGATGGTTTTACCGAATCACAATGGCTCTCCATGGGTTTCTGTCCTGCATCGCTGTCTTGAAATCTTCTACCTCCAATCCCGCGTCTTTCTTGAGGATGTCGATGTATAGTAAGAGCTAGTCTCCCAGGCTTCTCTCTATACTTCGGTATCCAGCTGACTAGTTTGGATGCTGGCTCTTCACTCCTAGAGCAATGTCCTGCATAGCTTGTTCTTCTCTCCCTGATCTTATCACTGATTTTTGGGAGATCATCATATAATACATCATCTGTAATGTATTGCTTCCAGTGTTGCGGGTGTAGCAAGTATCTAAATCTAAGGATCGACTCGACTGCCACAAGCCCACAACAAAAGAAGAAAATTCCCGTTTCTTTGCTTTTGTTACCGAGTTGAATGAAACTTGGTATCAATGTAAACAAACAAACTGATAAACAAAACATCTCATTTCACATGCTTTTTAAAAAGCATGTTTCCCAATCCGTCTGGAAGATTGAGAAACTTTGAAAAAAAGAAGTTAAGTCCCATCCATATACTAAAATTGACCTGGAAAAAAGGGTCATTAATATACCAAAATGCAACCCATGTTTTTGGCACATCAATTCTACTGAGTAGTACCCCCACCAAGCTTTGAAAACCAGGTCATTTGCACTAACTGCTAAAATGTAAATTATTACGTCTTCCTACAAATTGCTATTCATCAATGGATCTTGGGTTTTTGAATCAACGGATAGAACTGGGTAAAGATTAAACTTTGTTCATCCTACAGAGATGCCAGTCCGTTTCACTCAAAAAACCTGAAAAAGCGCGTGTATGCAGGCCAAAAACTCCCAAACGGGCTGAAAATAAATAAAAAACACAGGAATTTGGACTCACAAAAAACCCGATTACTGGCATCTATTCCTATAAACCTAGAGAACTATGTGACACTGTATATTTCTTTGAAATATGCAGTTCTGATGCCTTCCGACAGGAATGCGATGAACACCATTCTAACCTAATACCTATATATTCAATCTTCCGCTCTTCTCCAGTGTGCCTCTGTGGCTCAATTGGCTAGAGCGTTGTGCTGTTAATACGAAGGTTGCCGGTTTGAATCCGGCCAGATGCACTGTTTTTGTGCACTGGCTGCTCTGGGTAGATTAAAATTTGTTCATCCTATCAACCCAGAGAACCAAGTATATATTTTTTAACGGATAGAACTGTTAGAAAAAAATTCCCTTTTCTTTGCTTTTGTTACCAAGTTGAATGAAACTTGGCATCAATCTATTCAGATGTAAACAAACAAACTGCTCTTGAACAAAACACATCTCATTTCACATGCTTTTTAACTTTTATTTAATATCATTAACATTTTAAATTTTTTTGTCAGGTGACAAAAAGAATGTTTACATTATATTTCATAGTTTCACCTTTGGAAACATTTCAGAAAAAACATTTGTCCAAGCTGACAATGCCATCCTTACATTTTCAAAAATAATTGTACAATAAATTTACTGTCCAGAAATATTTTCCACTTAATTTCAAAATTATCACCAATTACCCATAATGAATGAAAGATCAAACAAAATGATACAATTGGTACTACACACCACCTTTAAAAAAAATCTTTTAATTTGACGGTAAAACTTATTGTTTGTATAACAATTATTTTTTTTCTTTTATACAATGTATGTTTTTTAAATAACCTCACAAAAATATTCACAAATATGATGGCACACTTCTACTATCTATAGAGTAGACAACAGAACCCTCAATTGTAGTGAGGAAACAATTAATACATTCCAACAATGCAAAATTTCAAACAAACAAGGATTTTACATTTCTCGTAATGGCTTATCAAATAAATGTACTTCCTTGCATGCAGTTGATTGGCTATTTTATCATAATTTAGTGTTTTCTGTACTATAGAAGAGTATAGAGTTTGTCTTTACTTTAGTTGACAAAATGATATCTGGTGGTATCAGATTTTTTTTAAATACATTGACTTACAGAAGAGAAATACATGAATTTATATTGTAACCTTATTAGCTGGGATCTTTAAAACTGTATCAAATAAACTCTGGTTTCCGGCAAATTATAGCTAAAAATGGGGCTTTCACATTATGTAAAGACTGAATGATATAGTTGGAAACCCATTTTAAAATAACATATTCGTTGGAACCCGGTTCTTGTTTTGGGGGATACACTGTAATGATCATGCAATCTATATAAGTTTAGTCATGATCCAAATGTGTAATACTTTGCCCTTCTAATTTAGTTTCTTGTATATACAAAACCTTTTTTTTTTTTCAAAACACATGGGCACATATTTTATAGTGCTATGAAACGTGGAAAATGCGGGGTGAAATGGTTAATTCTCATCCGCCCCCCCCCCCCCAAAAAAAAAAACCTAACCCATAAAACTCCAAATTAAACGGATAGCTACGGTTTAAAGGTACATTTTCCATGTACCTCATTGTATATGAGCTACTATATAAAACATTGTTATTTCACAGGATTTATCAACGATTAGCAAACGGTCCGTGTTTTCTTGTTCTCCAATATTTACTCTCCATGTTAGCGAGGGCGAGTTAGCGCAGCGGTAGTTCCCTCGCTTTGCACCACTGAGGTCCCGGGTTCAAGCCCCGGCGCGGCCCAAGGACTCATGTGCACTTGGTTTATCCCGATTCCATGCTCGCTCTCGCAGGTTTTCTCCGGGATCTCCGGTTTCCTCCTGTATCGCAAAAATCGGTGATTAGTTGTTTGGTTATCAAAACTTCCTTCACCCAATGGAATTTGGGGAGCTGCACAGATAATTGGTGGATGTTACAATCTAAATGCGGATAGGTGTGCGCCATTCGGCATGGCAGCAACCTAGTTGATGCGATCTGATTGTGATGATTCACCGTTGCAGCAAAATTACAGCGCTTTGAGTCCTTTAAGATCTGGAGAAAGGCGCTTTATAAATCCAAAAATTTATTTATTTATTTATTATATGTTAGGCAAAAATGCCTGATTTAACATACGACCGCGACTCTGACCGCGACCATAACGATTTTTCCATTTCCTGCTTTTCCTCGGACACGTATTCCCACTTTGGCATCGCTCGCAAAGATCCTCTTTGTGTGGCTTTTCGTCCTCGTCTGAATCTGACTCGAAGTAACAATCACACTCGTCTGCGGTCTGTTGGCATATTCGACACTTCAAAAATTCCCATTTATAGGGCTTGATGTACTTCCCTTTACATTTTTTGCGAAGACATTCTTGTCCATACGCAGGCTGAAAAGAAAAGAAGAAGAACAAATAGAGAGAATAGTCCAAATGTACTTGGAAATAAAATTGAAAACAATCATGTTTAAGATCAATTTGAGAGCCTTGTCGACGGGTTTAATTCTTCTTGACGGACTATGGCTCACGTAGGTACTCGGGGGCTCACTACAAATGGGTAACGAGGATGTGCGACCACGTTGACCCCCTTTTTCAAATCCCTTTCACCCAATGACCCCCTTTTTTGTTTACCTGAACACCCTCTCACCCAAAAAAAAACCGTTTTTGTTTTCTTGTCACCAAAAGACACCCTTTTTCAAGAATTGTGGACAAATTTCTGATAATCTCTCACCAAATGACCCCGTATTTTCATAATTTTGCTTTAAATTTTTCAAAAATTCATGATGACTTTTTGAAAACTTTTGTATCAACTTTAATATTTTGACTCAAATTTTTTTCCCAGTCTGACGAAAAGACCCCCTTTTTTTGGTAAGATTTTCCCCATTCTCACGGAAAGACCCTTTTTTGGTGTCTATAGGCTCTCACCCGCGAAAGTGCACAAAACAATATAGCACAAGGAGTGATCCTAATACTCCATACCAACATGCATGCAACATTACCAAGTATAATGGATTTTCAGGGAAAACATGCAACGAAGCTCACATCAATTTTCATAAATATACAAATAACTTGACAAAATTATACAGCACAAAAGATGATCATACTCTATCATCCTATCAAGTTAGAAGTTATGCATTTGTACTGCAGGCTGATGCGGGAGAGGCTGCAGAGTGAATTAATGGTATTTCTGACAAAATTTGCAAATAAGCGCACGAATAGATTGAAATGGATTTTTGGATTGACTCTAATCTTTTTGTAGACTGATTTCAGTATCCAATTTACTACCAAATGGTATGTGTTGCATATGTTTGGAATGAGATTTCAAACTTTTTCATTTTCAATCTGTTTTTCAATTGGAAAGAATTTGTTCTTAATTTGAGTCTTCAAAAGATTGAAAAAAACAATGAAAATCAATCCTTTCTACTGAAATTACAATTGAAAAAGATCTGCCCCTAACTTTAATTCGCTAAAAGATTGAGAATCACTCATTTTGATTGATAAGAACGATTGTAATTTCAAATCATTCGACGGAATATACTGTCAAATCAAAAACGATTTGTCCCTAATTCGAGACGGTAAAAGATTGAAAATTCAAATCTTTTTGATTGACTATTCAATGGGGTATATTTAAGAGAATACTTACGACCAATTTGCCACGTTTGTTACGTTCAACCCATGCGCAAGCACTTTCCCATTTGTTGTTACACCTATCACATTCAAACCAGCCATACACCTTAACTTCATCCAACATGTTGAATGGTTGCAGATAATGCCTTCTATAGTTGGAAGTTTTTGCAGATGACCGTTGCTGATGCTGTGATCGTTGTCCTGCATTATGAGAACCGTTCCTGGCGTTGTCCCGGTACATGATTTGAAACGTTTTTGAACTTAGAAAGCTTTAAAACATAAACGGTTCGGGCGAACTACAATGTTATTGCAACACAACCATAGGCTGCCACTGAACTTTTAGTTGATTTTATGACATATAGGTCTATGCACTGATATGAGGTACCTGGATCAGTTTTATGAATAATATTTGCGTCATTGCGTCAACGAAAGTCTGTTTGATCCAGGGGCTATAAATACCCTGGTGCTCTTAGGCCTAATTGCGTGATTGATGAACTAGCGCAGATAAGGCCTACAGGCGTTAATCCCGGGTGGGGAGGTGGAATAAATCCCCATGTTGGCGCCTGTATGTAGGTTTCTGACCAAATTAACCTCATCGGGCCATGTTAGCCTAACGGTGGCAGACTAAAGCTAAGGTAGGTTGGTTCTGCAAGTTACAGTGTTTTTGTTTGTTGATTATTGTTGGGTGGTACAAAATCAGATTCCGATCAGAGGGGTGTAAAATTGTCACCTCTGGGCAATTCGAAATATCCAAGGTTAAAGTTTACGTAGGGGTCAAAATTTAAAACTTTTGTCCAATTTTGTCCAAACCTAGAACCTATGCTGGGGCAGGTTCGCCCTTATGGTGGGGTAAGTTCGCCCTAAATAAAAAAAAAAAGGTTACATGCCTAATATTGCATAACATTTAGCAAGAGTATACAGGGCATTCATTCTCTTCTCTTCTGGTCTTCTGGTATATTAAAGGGGTCGGGGTCAGGGTAAAAAAAAAAAATATATATATTATATGCTTTAATTTGAAATGTCGGTATACTTATGACCCGGGACTTATGATTGATATATTTATTTGAATTGAAGTGTTTAACAACAATGTTTAAGAATGAGAATAAAGGTGTTCTCATAAAAAAAAACACCGGGCAACATCATTATTTATGGCGTAAAACAACTCGACTTCCTCTCGTTGTCCTCTTTAAAATAATGATCTCCCTTATGTTATTATGAGGTGAAAGATGCACGACAGCGGCTAAAACCAATATCTCTATTCTGTAAATATAAATCAAGTATCAGATTGAAGCTAACACGTGATTAAAAAGGTGGTCTACTCTGAAACTTTTGGGGCTCATAACTGCTAAATTGTTGGTCTACAGTATTCTAAATAAGTATTTATAGGCTATTCTTTTAGGCCTATATACTTTATACCAACAATTTGGCAGTTATGAGGCCCAAAGATTTCCATAATTCCAGGGTTAAGACCAACCTTAAAGGAGCACTTGAAACAAATTCATCAGGTTTGGTAATGAACGAATTAAAACAGTTTTTCTTTTGTCAAAACCAGTTTGAAGAAAACTTACTGGTTTTTCTTGCTGACAGTTTCGTCAGTGAGCTACTGACTTTATCAAAGCTTGGTGTTGTTGTGATGATCCAACAGTAGTATTAAATTTACGTATGAGGAAGAACAAGACCACCAAATCCCTTTTTTGGACACCCTCATAATCCGCAAACCCGACAATTCAATCAAGCTTATGGTCTACAGAAAAAAGACCCACACAGACCAATATCTGTCTTTCACGTCCCATCACCCTCTTCATCAGAAAATGGGAGTTGTGCGCACGTTATTAGATAGAAAAGACAGATTAGTTACGGAAGCGGATGACAAAGTCAAAGAGGAAGAACACATAAGACAGGCTCTAGCCCGGTGCGGTTATCCCAAATGGACAATTGATAAAGTCAAGAAACAAATGGAAGCCAAACAACAAGGAAAGACAAAGAAAACAAGAGCACAACTTCTGATTCTGAACAAAAAGTAAAGGTTTGGTGGTGATACCTTACGTAGCGGGAGTGTCGGAAAGAATTAGTAGAACTCTTAAGAAACACGACATTGCGACCGCCATGAGACCCCATACTACGATCCGGAAAATGGTGGTCCATCCAAAAGATAAACAAGATCCCGTCAAAACCACCAACTGTGTTTATGAAGTTCCTTGTGGAAGTTGTGAGCTAACATATGTCGGCGAAACCATAAGAACTTTCGGCACGCGACTGGACGAACACAGGAGGGAAGCGGAGAAAGCGAGTCAACAAAAATACACCAGATCAAAGAGAAAAGAATCCGAGCCATTTCAAGAACTCAGCCATTAGTGATCACGTAGTCAGGGCTATAAATCATATTATCAATTGGGGGGAGTCAAAAATCTTAGAGAGAGAGAGAGTGATAGGAAAGCAAGGTGGATTAAGGAATCAATCCAGATCAGAAAGAGAGGGCGAGGAGTAATGAACAGAGACGAGGCGGTCTACAACCTAAGTCACGTGTATGATCCTCTTCTGAAGACTGATAGCAAGACTAACATCGTCACCGGAAGGAAGTGAAATAACTTCCCGCCAGTCATCAGCTGTTGGATCATCACAACATCAAGCTTTGATAAAGTCAGTGGCTCACTGACGAAACTGTCAGCAAGAAAAACTAGTAAGTTTTCTTCAAACTGGTTTTGACAAAAGAAAAACTCTTTTAATTAAAGGAACACTCCATAAAATATTTTAGCAAGTGACCCTGATCATAGACCATGATTATAAACAATGATAAACAGGCAAAACAAATCACTTTTAACTCGTATTAAAAATGTGTATTTTGCTATCTACGGTAGATAGCAGATGGGTAGATAAGCGTCAAAGATATATAAATGAAAAATTACACTTAACAAACATGAACGACTGCCACATGTATCTATATAGTATTTTCTGTGATTTCGGGTCATTTCCATTTCATTATCTATTTCAAAAAGTATTTTCATACACGCAATGATGGACACGTGGTGGACTTGATAAAATCTTTGTACCAAGGACAGAAATCTATAGTAAGAACTGAGTCTGAAGACTGGATACTAGTAATGGTATCAATCAGAGGTAGACGAATAAATAACTGTAGGTACGCTGATGACACCACCCTCGTTGAAAGAACAGCAACTGAACTTCAAGACCTAATAAAACAGGGTAACGGAGGCTAGCGAGGAGTATTGTGGATTGTTCCTTAATGTCAAAAAGACAAAGGTCATGATGGAGAGGAGATAGAGGAGATGGAGGTGGTTAAGAGTTTTAACTTTCTTGGAAGGAGGCAGCGGTCAAGAAATCAAAAGACGCCTGGCATGGCAAGAACATCACCGACATTTAGAAAGACTGTAGTTTCTAGAGCAACCAAAATAAGCAACATGAATGCCCTTGTCTTTCCAATTGCTATATAGACTCTGAAACATGGGCTGTCGGAAGGGCAGACAGATCCAGGATTCAAGCTTTTGAAATGTGGTGCTGGCGAAAGTTGCTAAGAATTTCGTGGAAAGATCACAAAACAAATAAAGTCAACTTGGTGAGCATGTCAAATGTTCAGTGTGCCAGAAGATTGATCGCAATAAATTGCTTTGGTCACATCTCAAGAAGAAATGGTGAGAACTTGGAGAAGATAATAGTTCAGAGTCAAGTTGAAGGACTTCGCAGAAGAGGCAGACAGAATCTCCGTTGGACAGATGGAAGAATCCACTGGACTATCCCTTACGAATGCTTACCGTCTTGCATTGGACAGTTCGAGTTGGAACAACGTCGTCAGAATTAGGGTCACAACGGGTCAGTACGACCCATAGGACGATGACATAATTTATTTCATCTACTTTTAATAATAATAATAATAATAATAATGTACACTTAATAAAGCGCCGGTATCCGTCGAGAGACGCTCATGGCGCTTTGCAAAAAACAACCAATGTACAATGATACAAACATACTATAACAATTAATAACAAAAACAGTTCATCAGTGTTGTATAGTTCATGATATGCAAAGAGTCAATTAAAAGCACTTTGGAACAAATGTGTTTTCAAATTTGTTTTGAAACTACACAAGCTCTTGGCAGAGCGAACCGAAAATGGCAGATTGTTCCAAATGTTTGCAGCTGAAACATGAAATGATCTGCTGCCCCACTGGTTTCTGGCAACTGTTTCTTGAAGAAGTCCTTTTGTAGTAGAACGGAGGTTACGAGTTGGTGAATACATTTCTACAAGTTCATTTAAATATGCTGGAGCTGATATATACAAGATCTTGTAGACAAACAAGGCTATTTTAAATGTGATTCTTTGTTCAACTGGTAGCCAATGCAATTCATGTAATACAGGTGTAATGTGCTCACGTGGTTTTGTGTATGTTATAAGTCTGGCAGCAATGTTTTGAATTCTCTGTAGTCTGTGCAGTTGGGTCTTTGTGATGCCATGCAACAGAGAGTTGCCAATGTCTATCTTGGATGTTATGAAGGCATGTACCATCATTTCGGCAGTCTCCTGTTTACATGTCTACGAATACGACCTATGTTTCTAATGGACGCATATGCTGCTCTACACACTGTTGTGATATGGTATTCCATAGAAAGGGATGAGTCAAAAATAACACCCAGGTTTCGAACCTCTGATGATGGGATTACATTAGCATTTCCTACCCTGATATGTGCAACATGGACTTTTGCAGTTTGATATTTTGAACCAATAACCATGAACTCTGTTTTGTCATCATTCAGTTTCAAGTAGTTATGGGACATCCACAATTTTACCTCATCAATACATGTTTCCAAGCGATTGATAGCAGCATCAACGCTACATTTTCCCTCAGTGGCACACATATGGAGTGGAGCGAAGTTAGAACATCATTTTTTTGTTTGTTTTATACAGGGTGAGTCAAAAAAAGTGCAATAGAGAAAAGAATCCATTTTTATTAAAGAACCGAGTTGAATCTTTTAGGTTTGAAAATATTTCATATATGATATATTCATTAGCAACCTTGTGTGAAGAAATAAAGGAATTAGCATTTACCGTTTTGTTTTTATGACACATTTCATAGCGATACCCAATTTTAATGTTTGTCCAAGAGACATCTAAATTTTGAATGTCAGCGCACTCTGTGTAAGGTAGATTTGGAACAACTGCCATTTTCTTAACCTCACTGGCATTGAAATTAAATGGAGCACCCAGTGTTATTGTCCTTAGTCTTTTTTTAAGGAAAAGAAACATTATTTGTTGTTATTTTTATTTTACCTTTACTTTTTAGATGTTTTTTCTCAATCAAAAACATACAAATTTGTAGGCGGGTTTTTTCAAATGTCAAAATAAAATGCGCGCAAATTGAAGTGGATTGAATTACAAAATATCCAGTAAGCTGGACATATTGAGATTAAAAACTGGAGTTGAGTCGAGTGAGGTATGAAGGGCTTAAAGTAATGTTAGAAAGTTAGTTTGAACAGCAAAAAAGAAATTAAAATAACGCAAAAATCAACCTTTTTTAAGTTGATGTCAGTTTCAGAGCTAATGCCTTTACCGTGCATTGCCGTGCATTGTGTGCTCTCATTCAAAATACATGGTATCTCGTGGACAAATAACGAAATTGGGTATCGCAGCAAAAGAACTTATACAAATTAAACGGTAGTCGCGATTCACTTCATATTTTCACAGATGGTGACTTTTGAGTGTGGCATTTATAAAAAATTTCAATAATGGGAAAGTTTGACTTGGTTCTTGCATAAATATCTATTGTTTGTTCTATTGCACTTTTTTTGACTCACCCTGTATTGTAACTTTATAGTGTCTTAAAAGGTGACGATTTTGAGTGATCTTGAGAAACTGTAGTTGAACCTGATTAAATTTCTGAGCAGAGCAAGGGCCCAAGCTACATACCTGGCTCGCCATTTAACATCTTCGTCAACTGGATGGACATTGCTTCGCAGGAAGACTTTCTTAATTGGCGTGTGATATTCCTTGACTCTTTTATGTTAATAATAAATATTGTGTATTTGGCTGTGTTGATCTTCATTCCCCATTTCTACCATACCATGGCAACAACTCATATGTGGCGATCTGAAGCTTATCATCATACAACATCAAGGGTGGCGTCATCGGCATGTTTATTTGGACATAGCCTATCCTGATCATGCTGACCGTCTGCTTCTAACTGTTGTACGTCTTTCACCACAAACTCAACACAGATTGAATAGGCTCTGACTTTATAAACCACTCTGAGATCTTGCAATTGGCACAGCATACTGTGTCTGCCGATACATCGTTTTAATGAAGTCGACCAGTTTTCCATCTGCTCCTAATGGATCCCAGACATTCCCATACAGCATTCATCACTCCAAATGGTATACTATCAAGGCGGGTGGTATTCCCGAATCACAATGGCTCTCCATGGGTTTCTGTCCTGCATCGCTGTCTTGAAATCTTCTACCTCCAATCCCGCATCTTTCTTGAGGATGTCAATGTTAAGTAAAGAGCTAGTCTCCCAGGCTTCTTTCTCCCATGTTTCGGTATCTGACTAGTTTGAATAGCTGACTAGTTTGAATGCTGGCTCTTCACTCCTAGAGCAATGTCCTGCATATCTTGTTCTTCTCTCCCTGATCTTATCACTGATTTTTGGGAGATCATCATATAATACATCATCTGTAATGTATTGCTTCCAGTATTGCGGGTGTAGCAAGTATCTAAATCTTTCGCAATTTTTGGTGTGACAATACATGCTTCGCATCCATAGAGAAGGACAGACTCAACTGCCACAACAAAAGAAAATTCCTGTTTCTTTGCTTTTGTTACTGAGTTAAATCAAACTTGGTATCAATGTAAACAAACAAACAAACAACTGATCAACAAAACACATTTCATTTCACATGCTTTTTAAAAAGCATGTTTCCCAATCTGTCTGGAAGATTGAGAAACTGAGAAAAAAAAGCAGTTAGGGCCCATCCATATACCAAAATTGACCTAGAAAAAGAGGTCATTAACATACCAAAAGGTTGAAAATGCAACCCATGTTCTTGGCACATCAATTGTACTGAGTACTACTCCACCAAACTTTGAAAACACTTCCTTAAACCAGGTCATTTGCACTATCTTAACTGCTAAAATGTAAATCATTACATCTTCCTACAAATTTCTATTAATGGATCTTGGGTTTTTGAATCAATGGATAGAACTGGCTAAAGATTAAAATGTGTTCATCCTATAAACCTAGAGAACTATGTTACTTCAGATATTTCTTTGAAATATGCAGTTCTGATGCCTTCCGCTAGGAATGCGATGAACATCATAGAGGTTATCAGTGTTCTATATGTTGCATATCCTATCAGTGACTGCTATACCTTGTTTAGGACTTTCAAAAGAACATACACGAGAAACCATGACTGCTTCAAAATAGCCCGCCAAAGTCATGCAGGTAACTCTGAGGTCGTGCATTGAATTGGTTTGAATGAGGAATACTACAGGAATCAGCGCCTTTTGTTAGAAGTCACGCATGAGTAAAGTGGATAACCTCTATTTGAACCTAATACTTATAGATTCAATCTTCCGCTCTTCTCTGGTGTGCCTCTGTGGCTCAATTGGCTAGAGCATTGTGCTGTTAATACGAAGGTTGCCGGTTCGAATCCGGCCAGATGCACTGTTTTTGTGTACTGGCTGCTCTGGGTAAAGATTAAAATTGGTTCATCCTATCAGCCCAGAGAACTAAGTATTTATTTTTCGACGGATAGAACTGTTAGAAAAAAATCCCTTTTCTTTGCTTTTGTTACAGAGTTGAACAAAACTTGGCATCAATCTATTCAGTTTTAAACAAACAAACAAACAAACTGATCAACAAAACATATCTCATTTCACATGCTTTTTAACTTTTATTTAATATCATTGACATTTTAAACTTTTTTTGTCAGGTGACAAAAAGAATGTTTACATTATATTTCATAGTTTCACCTTTGGAAACATTTCAGAAAAAACATTTGTCCAAGCTGACAATGCCATCCTTACATTTTCAAAAATAATTGTACAAATAAGTTTACTGTCCAGAAATATTTTCCACTGAATTTCAAAATTATCATCAATTACCCATGAGTGAAAGATCAAACAAAATGCTACAATTGGTATTCCACACCGTCTTTTTAAAAGAAATTCTTTTGATGTGACGGCAAAACTTATTGTTTGTATAACAAATAATTTCTTCTTTTATACAATGTATGTTTTTTAAATAACCTCACAAAAATATTCACAAATATGATGGCACACTGCTACTATCTAGAGTAGACAGCAGAACCCTCAATTGTAATGAGGAAACAATTAATACATTCCAAGAATGCAAAATTTCAAACAAACAAGGATTTTACATTTCTCGTAATGGCTTATCAAATAAATGTACTTCCTTGCAGTTGATTGGCTATTTTATCATAATTTAGTGTTTTCTGTACTATAGAAGAGTATAGAGTTTGTGTTTACTTTAGTTGACAAAATGATATTGGGTGGTATCAGATTTTTTTTTAAATACTTTGACTTACAGAAGAGAAATACATGAATTTATATTGTAACCTTATTTTGTATAATTTACTGATAGCATCATTCTGAAGTATTGATAGCGTGTAAACAAATCTTTAAAATATCGGGTGGAAGAGTGAGTGTAGGGCTGAACACTGGAAGAGCATTATGAATACTGATACAAGAATTACAAACAAGTTGTGGTCATCTATACATGGCTGACATTGAGCACACATGGTGATAATCTTGTTTTTATCATATAATATCAGCCACACTGTCCAAACCATTCCTTTTTGCAATTCATCACACTAATGCCGTTTTTGTTCGCTTTTTAGAAACTTGGGTTTAGTTCTTTTATAAGCAGAACTTCGTAATTATTTGAGAATGACACTCCTGTGCAAGTTTACCGAGTATAAAATGATACAGAGACTATGATGTCGGTAGATTCATCTTTTCAAATGTTACATCAAAATTGGAAAGTGTGTTTTATGTACATGACAAAATAATGGTGCAAAGTTTACAGCTACAAAAGTGATATAGTGTCATGCCATTTTGTCACAAGAGATTGACCAACACACACCTACATGTTTATGGTCCCGTTGATAGCAGAATGGTAGCCTCTATACTTTCTCTACTCTACACAAATTCTAATGTGACATAATCATAATAGTAATTGTGTCCTCTATTCTTAATAGTAATTTTGTCCCCTATTTGTTACAGGGTTCACACTAGTGATGCCACAGCTGTGGTTTTTTCACAACCCAGAAACTGTCATGCATCTTGCTTAAACAGATATACCTTTGTAGGTGTCAAGCTAATGCAGTATTTTAGTTATTTTTTACAACTAAGAGTTCCCTTTGTGGAAGAATGAAGTGGAAGCAGGTTTTAAAAAGAAAATTTGTCTCTTTTATCTTACAAAGTTGTCTTCCTCAAAATTTGGCGATATCTTTGAAGGGGAGTTTGCCTATTCATTTAAACTGCCTAACTTCTGAACATTTTTAGTGCTTTTTGATACTCATAAACTGCAGGAAAGCTCGGTCCACCTGCAATACCATGTACGTACAGACAGTCAGACACATTTTGGCAACACTGCAAACTTGTACCACCACAAGTAGAAAAAGTAGTTTGTCACAGGCTTGCTGCGAAACCGTGAAAAAGCATTGAAGTCACCACCGAACTTGAGGCGAACCACAGTATAGACTAATCCAATTTCACACATTCCTACTCAATGGCAGCCATAGCCGCGACAGGGACTCGGCTATCTCACCTAAATTGTGAAATGATGCGGCCTTGAAGGGTAATTTAAACTGCATTCTATCACCTGTGTTACACGTAGACAAAAGAATGATGACAGTTTACAACAAAAAAGAATCTAACATCAAATTTTAAGTGGGTTTAATCCACCCAATTGGGCACTCGCAACACCTGTTTGGTGCATGCGGGGAACCAAATATGGCCGACCAAATCCTGACCATGACATGGCTCGTTGGATTCGTCTATAGCCAGGTCAATGTTGTGAGCACACAGGCCAATGTCACCTGTGCACTGCGTTGGGTTGTTCCTGTGGTTTAATTGAAATAGAATTTTGACTGTTTTAGATCTGCAATTTCAGTAACTGAACTGAAGGCCTATTATACATGTATTGTATAATAACATCATTGATCTTCTCCATCAAACTCATTAGCTCAGTTGGTAAAGCATCAGTCCGGTATTTCAAAGGTCCCAACATCTCTTCAAAGAATTCAATGGATTTGCAAGTTACAGTGGCAATGGATCAATCATCCTCTGGTTCAAGTTCATGGAAATAATATTCAACTTGCTTCTAATAAACACACAGCATGTCCTGACATATACATATGTTTGTCATAATAAGGCCTAAAAAAAATAGTTTGATTGGCGTAACCCAACCGACCCTAAAAATAGGCCTGACCCTAGACTTTTTTTCTTATCTTTTTGCAAATTTTGTTTTAAAAAATCAAAAAAAGATTAAAATTAAAAAAAAAGAAGAAAAAATTCACAATTTTCAGCTTAAAATGCGTGTAAAAATTTTTTTTTTTAAATTAAAAATTGCCGACCTACCTACCCTAATTTTTTTTTTCATACGCCAATCAAACAATTTTTTTTTAGGTCCAAGTCTTGGAGATAACCAACAGTGCCAGCTATGCAAAGAAATTGAACCATGCAGCATTGCTGAACAAGCTATCTGCAACCAGCTCTTGCTTTACAATTCCAGTATATGACACATTGCAATGCAGGAGAACCCAACCAGATCTTTTGCAGTTAGGTTAGTTTAATAGTTTATAATATGTGGCCATAGAGCAAATGCAGTCCGCAACTCTCTGAAAAGTGCAATAATCTTGTTTCAAATATAATTATCATTTTCTTAATTTTAGCAATGCCAAATCATCAGTTGACATTTCGTATCATTTCCTTGCCTTTTAACAAACTTAAAAGTTAAGATGGAGGTTACCATCAAATTTAACACAAGTAAACTTCCATACTATGATACTACATATACAAAAGTTGCAGAGATTGATAAAGCATGTTTATAATTTCAATGGGCCATTCCATTTAAAATCCACACTACCCCTGTGGAAGATTTTGGAAATATCTTCCACATGGGGAGTATGAATTTCAAATAGAAGTAGCGCATTAACCAACTCTTTTTGAAACTCATCCTCCCTCTGTGAAGATTCAGGTTGAATCTTTCTCCGAGCGAGAGGGTGTATGAAATTCAAATAGAGCTGCCTAATGTGCTAATTCCATTTGAAATTCATACTCCCTGTGTGGAAGATATTTCCAAAATCTTCCAAAGGGGTAGTGTGGATGGAAGAGCCCAATTCAACAGAGAACTGGTAAACTCGCTTAGCCGTTATATCAATTTTGTTTATTTCCAAATAGCGAGTACGCAGTGGTCAAAGTTGTAATACAATGTGCAATTATACAAGTTTTATTTTCTCAACTTGATATTTGATATTTTCATGCACATTTACAAGTGAATAGAAAAAAAAAAAATCAACCAGTTGTAAAACATACCAATATTTCAATAGATTCAATCCACATACATGTCTACTAGTAGTAGTATATAAAGACTTAAAAGTTTTAAAGGACAAAACCAAATTGTATAATTCAATCACAAAAAATATGCCAAGAATAGAATTGCAATTAACTTTCACTAAAATAAACATCTCAATAAATTACATATTAACCTACAATTTTAATAATAATACTGAATATTTTAATCTCAATGAATTTCAATTTCAATTTATTGGAATTTTGATTTTTTAATTTCTAGCATGCATGTATATTATGTATGTTTAACAACGAACACAAAACAAGTTGTTGCATGCTTGATAACAACAAACAGTTTGGTGTACAGTACATGAGACATTATTACATCAAATTCATTGGGTTTATCACTTAGTAACAGATACAAACAATCCAGTCAAGTCTCCAGTGACAGCTGATGAGATTTCAGTATTTTTTTCTCACAAAACGACGGATAACTTTGGCATCCGAGATTTTATAACGTTTTAATATTTTGGAAATAACTTTCAACATTTTACTCTTAAAAGACGCATGAATTGTAGAACATTAATGATGAGTTTACTATCTATGCCCAATAGAATTCACCTAATTAACAACAACATTTTCCCTGATACACCCCGATGTTCACAGCCGTCACTATGTGATACATCCGACGAATTATGGAAAACAGAACCACTTTATAATGATCCAGTTACACAAAGTTACAGGTAATCCTACTCGGTAATTTCAAACAATATCATTGGACAAATATTACAATTGTGATTATCATTTGTATAAAAATCTAAATTTGTCAAATTTCCATACTAAACATATTAACAGGCTGTGTTCCACCTTATATTATGACCCATGGTTTTATCACCATACTTGGTACATCCACTCAAGTACCAAGCTTTTATCTGTATCATGAGATGACAAATATCTCGTAATTCCCAGGCGACTACAATATACGTAAGATTTGTGGAAAACATGATGGCACAGGATCCGAAACTTGCAAATTGGCGAGTACCGTAATGCATGACCATGTATATAGCGCTACAAAAAGTTGATTGGAGCATGCATTGCATTCAACACCAGTGTCAATTGATAATGCAACACGGTTCTCTTGGTATTTTATAAATGACAAATATTCACATCTAGTATGAAGACCATATCGGACACAGAGGACAAAAGGTTTCCTTACACCGACATAAAGGGTTCTAATTTCTCTCCCTCTCGCATCCTCAACCAATTTGCGATACTGACAGGCCAGTTAATTTGTACAGCCTGGGGGTAGACTGTTACTATGTGTAAATAACTTATAACACTTTGACACAAACCAAACATTTTGTGATAATAACATTAAATTTTTGTCTACAAACATGTTTTTTGTTTTTTCAATGTACAGCTACATGTAAGAATGAAAATATGCGCCCAGTAGGTGCAGATGGCGCGATCTGTACAAGCGTGTATTTAGTGCAAATCCTTGGTAGTTTAAATTTAGATGTCATCAATGTCAAAGTCCTCTTCCTCAGCTGCTGGTTGCGAGGCTGGTGCCTTGGTGTTCTCAGCTGGAGCAACTGTTTCCACCTTCAGACCACCGCCGCTACGATTGGAGAAGGAAACCTGGACAAGGAACAAATGTTGACAATGAGTGATGTTATTAGAAAAAAACAAGTTAAATTGCATTTTTTATTGGAAATTATTTAAAGTGATTTGCTCATCCGGAGGACTGTAAAAATCATCAAAATTTAGATTTTGGCACCTTATTATAAATGTGCTAACATAGCCTGCTATAGCAGATTCAACCCATCATGTGACGTTTTCCCAACAAATCCAGGCTGCCGGTCAATCATCTGCCAGTCATGCATTGCGTGATATGCATGATTGCCTGGTAGCCTGAATTTGTTTGAAAAACCTTCCCACGATGGGTTGAATCTGATAGTGGTTAAGCCAAAAGCCAAGTATTAAAAAATTTTCTAACATTTTACAAATTTGTAAGTAGAGAAATAATAACTACATGTATTTTAATGGGGCTTCAACTTTGTCCATACTGCGGTTTTCCTTGTTTTTTGTCAAATTTTGATTGCAAAAATACCTAATGACAATTTTATTGACTTATCCTTCACTTTTAGACAATTTAATTTCTTTTACACTTTCGCTGGGATCATTTTAACAATCCTTAATGTGAAATTTGATTAATGTTTCAAAGTTAATCCCCAGGTTCATCCTGTTTTAAAACATATATATTGGTTTTGTGCATAGCTGCCAATATTGTGAAGTCAGAAATCTGGACACCAGACAGTCTAGTCAAGAGATATCATCCCAGTGATGATTTGCTAGAAACCATCTAAAAAACCTTAGACTGATCATTTTAAGGCCCATAAATGGCAATTTGATGCGTCAGCAAGTATACAATTTTTTTTTCATTGCTAATTTGACTGGCATGCAAAAAATGATTGATCCTGGGTTGAAGACAAATTAAAAACAGAAATCAATTTTTAGCGACAGTTTGTAACACATGAGTTTCGGAAAGATAACTGAGGAACAATTAAACTTTGACTGTCAATGGGCTATTCTATTAGAAATCCACACTTCCCCTGTGGAAGATTTGGGAAATATCTTCCACAGGGGGAGTTATGCATTTCAAATGTGAATGAACATATTAGGTAGCTCTATTCATACATTCATTCATACACCATCATAGAAAGATTTGACCTGAATCTTCCACAGAGGGAGGGTGAGTTTTCAAATGGAGCTCCCCAATGTGTTCCCTTTGCAATTCATACTCCCCCTCAAACCTTATACAGGGGTAGTGAATGGAATAGTCCAATCAATTGACTGAATAGCTAAGAAGTCATGGGTCTGAACTAAAATAAGGTTGTGGGGAAAGCTGGAAGCCTTCCCATATTTTTAATTCTAGCACTCAAAAATTTTGGATGTTAGATTTGAAAAGAATACGGTGGGGTGACTAGAAACTCATCTACTTCTGTCTGCGCCTTTATGAATTAACAACGAGACAATATTTGTAGCATCTTACCTCTACATCTCCCTCATCTTCACTTGATTCCTCTTCCTCAGCTTCTGATAACCACTTGATAAATGGAGCAGCCTTCTCATGAATCTGCTGACCAACCTCCTTGCTCACATATTTCTTAGAAGGCTGCAACACAAAATAAATGATCAATTGTTTAATTGTGGACTACATGTAGGAATAGAATAATCAAACATGCAACTAAGTAAAACAAAACACACTTTGCCTGTTTCGATTGACAAGGTTTAGCCACAACAGAAACAAATGACAATACGGAATTGGCCTTGGGCATGCAAATTGTCAGTCAGCACAGAAAAATGTTGTATACTGTTCCACCTACTAACCCTCAACACACTTTTTAACTTCCCTCAAAGTATTGATTTAAAATTAATTTTATCATGTGATAATCTGATCAGTAATATCTACCAAATCATCACTGAACACCAACATATTTTGTACCGTTTCCTAAATAACAGAGGCAGTTCTACAATAAAATATATTCTCAAGAGGTATAAGGTGTAAAACAACAACACACCAAAATAAATTGTTAGTACTCATGCAAGGACTTCACAGCACCATCTTTATTAGTTTTACTTTATTTTCTCTCCTTATAAAAAGTTTCTACGGCCTCGCTTGCGTCACTCACATTAGAGACAAAAGACTGAATGCATTGAAAGCTGGGACAGGCAAATAGAAAGTATGCAATATGTAGTTTTCTGTCAGTCTTTTTAACATGTTAAATATTCAATGCATCAATCTTGTTTTGTTTGATTTTGGCCCCTTGATTTTAAAATGCATGGGGAATATAGGAATGGAAACTTGGTAATTGAACTGTTGTAGATTATTAGTGATACTATCCTATCCTATTGATTCTTTTATAGAATTTGTTTTTGCTGTGTGAATGCAAGAATATCATACATGAAACAGTGCCAAATAGCTGCTTCGTGTAAAATACATACTTATGGCAGCACATCATAAGTTGATCTGTTGATGCTGGAATGCTGATTTACTTTGATTGTATTTCTAGAAGGCGATCAATAACACATCTCAAGTTCTTACTTTTGACATTTACTTGCCTGAATTATTGATTATAAGGAAGCAGGTTTGTTGCAAAACTCAAATAAGAAAATTAGGGGGTGCATGATGCACCCTAATCCAAGTTCTTACTTTGGACATTTGCTTGCCTGAACATTTTGCATTTTATTGAATAATAGGAAGCTGGGTTGCTGCAAATAATGGAGATGACAGATATTGCTTGCCTGAGCAAATAAGGTATGTGTGTGTGGGGGGGGGGTGCCTACATTAATCTGGGCAAGTGTTCAAATTGAGATGAAATTTTTTAAAGTCCAGCAGAAAAACTCACATTTTGTTTTAAATGGAATCGGCAATGTTGCGAAAACCTTTGATCTTCAGCGGGGGAATACCCAGTTCCAGGGTCATAAGATTTATTATTTAATAAGACTCAATTTTCCAAGCTTAATCACAAGTTGCACAACAATGCTGAAAATGTAGCAAGCAAGACATTGCATTGACTTCCAGCTCTATTTCAAGTAATTGAAATGAGAATACATACAAAATAATGCTTTTAAAGTTTTTCCTTAGTTTTATTCCTGAGCTTACCTTCTTAGCCCATGCTTGGATCACTTCTTCATCAAGCAGGTCATGGTCATACATTGTCTTCAGAAGAGCTGGTACTTTAGGCATAAGCTTGTCTGGGTATAGGCCACATAGTTGCTCAAAACCACCCATCAGGTACTTCTGAGCCTTGGGGGAATCATGCACCAACTGATAAAGAAAACAAAGAATACAACAAAACATTACCAAAAGTTATCACAATAAAATACGCATACCTTATTGTCCTTATAAGCAACCTCCACAATTTTTTCAGAAATGATGCTTTAATGCTGGTATTTCTGTAAGAAATTCAAATATAATCTATGGTGGGCAGAGGGTCAGACCCTACCTTTGTTGTGGCACCCTTTTACACCAAGGAACCCTTTTTATTTTTTTTTAAGTCTGGCCCAATCCTTAATACCTTTACAATAGCCAATACACTACATGTCGTTGAGATCAGTTTCAGATGTTGACATGCCACTAGTCAGGATAATTCAAATGTTGACACTGACATTTTTTGTGGCACTAATAAGTCTGATCGGCATACACATTTGTAATGTCATCAAGCAAAATGAGTCGGATGTTGGGAATATTGATTTTCAGATATAGTCAATAACATCATTCAACTTTCTTTGTATTTTGTTGTTCTGAACAACACTTAAATGACCATCTCTCTAGAACCGAAAGCCTATTATGATGGAGCTTTCAGCAAAATAAAGCTCTGCGAATGGTTCATGTAATAAATTTGAAAACTAAATATTTATTTTGAGATTTTGTTTGACATCAAGACTCATTTAGCCTAGCTCGCATCAAAATATTTTGAGGAACAAGCTTAAGTTTTAAAATAAAAACTCACTTCCAATCCAAGGCCCTCGCTGCTTGCACACATAAGTCACAAAATTTTAATTTAAGAATGACGTACCCAAACGCATGCTTCATACGGATTTGTTTGACATCATGCGTAAAAAGCTTTTCAAAAATGAGAATGCTTGGAAAGTAATAAATTTACCATAGCATTCACGCTTTAAAATCTAATATTGCATTTGGCAATGACACTTAAATATTATTTTCGGGAAAAAAAAAAATATTATCCAACCAAACAGTTTATCAGCAACATTCAAACTCTCATAATAACAACCACTTGGCAATCAACGTTTTGACATTTTGAGTCAGACTGCAGAAGCAGATATTTCCCTTCTTCAATTTCATCACAATAATCTGTGATACTACAAGACAAATGAAACGCAGACTGCTACGAGATCGACTGATGACAACACACACATGTATTAACCCAGATAGGTGGGTCTGGCAATCTCAGCTCCTCGCACGTGTCTATTTTTAGCCGTGCATTCAACTCTGGCTAAGTCTGTGTCTTTCTGCGCCTAGCTACTTATCATTCAGGAAAGCTAAATCCTTATGAAATCAAGTTTGGTACATCAACCTGTTACCGATTCAAATGTCAGATTTGACAACTACTCTTTTCTGAGAGAAGTGTATGACAGTGCCAGCATGTTTAGACACGACCATTGTTTATTTCTGGCTAGGCTTTTTTCACAGAGCTAAATTACATTATTCTTCTAGTGTAACTTGATCTACATACTTCTTACCCGTCTTTCATCCGGTGGCGCTTTAAAATCACCATCAAGGGATTGCTACTCAAATACAAAACATCCTTTTCCTTGCAAGTTACAGCCCATATCAACTTGCTAATTTTCCTCACCACACAGACATTTTTTTGTGGGCAACACTTTTAAAGTCAAAATATGAAATCTTTAAAAAAGTATATTTTGTCAGTTATTTTCAAACCAGATTTTGTTGGCATATTTGTAATGTTTAAACACCAGATCTAACGTATACCTAATTGGAATAGTGCAAATTTGTTGCGTTTGAAGGAAGACAAAGCAATTTTCAATTATTGGACCGTAATTACCAAACTTAATTTCATGGAACCCGACAGCAACAGTCAACTAATCAAGATAGCCAGTGGGGTTTTCTTTCATTTTAACCTTATTATTTCGCTTAAAATGGAAACCTTGGCATTTAAAGAGAAATTTTATATTGCAACATTAATGTCAGATACACTGATGCAATCCACTGCACCCTAATTGGTATGCAGATGTATACAACATGGTATCGATTTGAGATTCACAAGACTCGCTCCACACATAATATCATTCAGGAAAGCTAAATCCTTATGAAATCAAGTTTGGTACATCAACCTGTTACCGATTCAAATGTCAGATTTGACAACTACTCTTTTCTGAGAGAAGTGTATGACAGTGCCAGCATGTTTAGACACGACCATTGTTTATTTCTGGCTAGGCTTTTTTCGCAGAGCTAAATTACATTATTCTTCTAGTGTAACTTGATCTACATACTTCTTACCCGTCTTTCATCCGGTGACGCTTTAAAATCACCATCAAGGGATTGCTACTCAAATACAAAACATCCTTTTCCTTGCAAGTTACAGCCCATATCAACTTGCTAATTTTCCTCACCACACAGACATTTTTTTGTGGGCAACACTTTTAAAGTCAAAATATGAAATCTTTAAAAAATATATTTTGTCAGTTATTTTCAAACCAGATTTTGTTGGCATATTTGTAATGTTTAAACACATGTTCTAACGTATACCTAAATGGAATAGTGCAAATTTGTTGCGTTTGAAGGAAGACAAAGCAATTTTCAATTATTGGACCGTAATTACCAAACTTAATTTCATGGAACCCGACAGCAACAGTCAACTAATCAAGATAGCCAGTGGGGTTTTCTTTCATTTTAACCTTATTATTTCGGCTTAAAATGGAAACCTTGGCATTTAAAGAGAAATTTTATATTGCAACATTAATGTCAGATACACTGATGCAATCCACTGCACCCTAATTGGTATGCAGATGTATACAACATGGTATCGATTTGAGATTCACAAGACTCGCTCCACACATAATCAAGTCATGTTGTGCATAGTAGCACAAATGCAATGCACTCCCCCACTGGATGCTGTCACACTTCACCAAATGGGCACCGGTATACTATTACCCACGTCTTCGATTCAAACAGGTATATGGAGGTTCTTCCGTTGATAAGATGGGGAAAAAATACTTTGAACTACTCGTCCACAAGTGACAAAACGTGCAGTGCGAGACGGATATCAGCTGTAATACGAGGCCACTTGCATGGTAATTGGGCTCTTCCATTTAAAATCCACACTGCCCTTGTGGAAGACTTTCAAAATGTCTTCCACAGGGGGAGTATGAATATAAAATGGAATTAGCACATTAGGCAACTATATTTGAATTTCATACACCATCGCTCTGAGAAAGATTTAACCTGAATCTTCCACAGAGGGAGGATGAGATTCAAAAATAGTTGGTTAATGCGCTAATTCCATTTGAAATTCATACTCCCCATGTGGAAGATATTTTCTAAATATTCCACACGGGTAGTGTGGATTTTAAATGGAACGGACCAGTCTGCGAGCTCCGAGTTTCAAACTGGAACAGATTGAAAGCCATCCAAATTGAAATCTAGCGATGAAGGAAACATATAAGTCTACATGCACTTTTGCCTTCAGATAGACAGTGATTGTGCAACACTTGATATACTTGGGAACACTTGAACAGCACTGTAGCTCAGAACAAACAGGAAACCTGTCTCAAAGTGACATTATACTATTATGATTTGAATTAACTTCATTTGATCAAAATATAGCCATGAAACGAGCTGTTAAAAATGCATTTGGTGCGGTTTCTTTACTTTCTTTCACTACCCTTCTTGTATTGATTACTTTTGCAGGGGTAGCCAAAATTCAATGTGCTATAATATATACATCAGTTCCATACCTTATATACCGCCTGTGTTTTTGGTTAACTACTTTTGCAAAATTTTTGCAAATCCCAAGTGTCACACCCCCATGCTTAAATATCCTACAATAACCCCAAAACTTTCTTATTTATGGATCACCCACATATAATATGCCTATTTGTTCACACCCACTTCCCCACACATTTCACTTCCACTTGTCCTCTCTTCTTTTATATCCCACTACCATCACTCCTACAACTTCAAATGACATCACATACTTACGCCAGTAGGAAATGAAGCTTGTATTGTTTGAGCTGCTTGAGCATGTCCCCATCCAGCATGATTTCAGCAAGGATGAGCGGGGCTTTTTCTTTGACATCTAGACGCTCTGCTTCAGCAAAGATGTCCTTATCAGCGCCGGCTAGTTTCTTGTCATCCTTTTTGCTCTGTACATATTTGAAAAACAAGCAAACAACAGCATTTCAGAACATTTGGTTAAATACAATTTAGGATGATGCCCAATTAAGTTGCTCTGCTATTGAATTTATTTGAATGCCAGAGAGCTGCATGAATTCATGATTTTGTACAATATTCACAATTTTGTTTTACGTTTCTCTTTACCTTCACAAATTGATAAAAGATATCAAGACGTTCTTGCTGCGTTTTCTCCAGGTCATCATTAAGGGTGAGTCCCTTGGCACCGTGTGTAAGGCTTTGCATACGCTCCTTTACAGCATTCTCGCTGGTATCTACAGACCACTCCAGTTCATCATCATCCTGAATAGAAACAAGAGTACACACAAGTGACCAAATGTTGAATTTGATTTTGAACACACAATTGATTCTACAGTTTTGATTCCACAGTTTTGCTTCCAAGTCCATGGTTTTACCTAGGTGGACTGAGATAACCCAATCTACATAAACTGCTTGTTCTATGCATGATTCCTCAATCTTTCACATCTTAGTTCCCATCTAAGTTGGCATTCATCTTGATCAAAAACAAGTGAAATATTCTTCAAGGGACCAATCATATGGGACTACTAAGTATCATTCTGTCCTGTTCTCTCAGTAGGTATATGGGAAGTGAGGACACATTTCAATTCCCCTTTCTTATGCACCCCCCCCCCCACACACAAAAACATAATGCAAATTAAGAGACCATGTTTAACTCTCTCCACAAGGGAGTCGACTGCAGATGACAAATTTCAGAATTTCTTTAAAATTTAAAATATAGGATTATATTTGGAATCAGCATGAAAAATGCATTAAAATGAGTACAAACAAGCCTAGTACTGGTTCAGTGATTCTTGAGATAACTTGTGAGTTATTGAGAACATATGTCACAGCTTGGGACTTTTTATGTTGAAGTCTACGGCTGGCACACAGAGTATTAAGACTCCCCTCACTAGGTACGAGTTCTTCTAGACTTACAGGCAGGTCATCATCATCTCCTTCGTGATCCCCATCGCCATTCTGGTTATGTTTCTGCTGAGATCGTTTCAGCTTGCGATCAGTCTTGCTAGCACCAGCCTGGGCAGGGTCGACCTCCGGTGGGTTCTTAAGGATGAACGTAGTCAGTTTATGGCGCATGTCTAGCATCCCCTGGTAGCCGCAAGCTGCGCAGTGTTGCCCGATTTGGTTCTTCTTCACTTTCTGAGATTGCAAATGGAACATATGTACATTGTGTATAATAATGGGTTTTAACCACTTGGCAACACTGACAAATTGAACATATTGATACTATAATTTAAGAGTTGTATTGAATGTACAAGTATGAGATTTGAGTCACCTGTAACACTAAAATGCCAAGTGTGGGTTGAAACTATGTTGATATACTGCACATTATTGTTAACACAAATAAAACAGCTTGTTATCAACTCCATTGAATTAAAAAAAAAGTTTTCTATTTTTTCCCTACCATAGCAAGCTGTTACTTGCAAATCATACTTTTTACTTAGTTTGCACATGTTTACATCCCATGGTTTAGGTGCATAACTGCACTGCAACAAGTGCATTTAAAATACATTTTGTACCATAAGCATATGACTTTGTTAACTTCGCACCGCTCAAAGAAATAAACCAATTATGCTACGCAATGTTGCAACTAAGTAGCCGGCCGCTACGATCAGTGCTTCGGTGCACACAAGTTGACAAGATGCCATGCATGATTGCATGTACACCAGTGTCCATTCAGAATTAAATATTGCAACAGTAACATGATTTCACCGATCAATAATATATTAAGCTCAATCCTGATTTAATTTGAGTTTGTAAAAACAGGAACAAGGAAATGTATTTTCTGATTTCAATCATTATTATCTCAGAACAAAAATGGCAACAAAAAAAGGTATATTTTATTGTAACATGTCATATATTACACACACCAAAGGATGATATTAAACATATTAAATATCATGAACAGTGGTGGGGAAATAGGGGGAAAAAGTGAATTTCAGGGGGGTAAAATCAACATATTTTGAGCAATATTGCAGCAAAAAATGGAAATTTTCATAATTTTGGGTTTTTACTGGGAGGGGGGGAACAAGGGGCATAGGGGGAAGACTACAGTTCTGACCGGGGGGGGGGGGCATTTGAGCATGAAACTTACCAAGTGTGTCTCTGGGTTGTCACATTCTGGGCAGAGTACAAACTTGCGAATGAATATATCCAGCAGATCCTGAAGCTTGTTAGGATCGTGAGAGCCGTTGACTATGAAGCGTTCATTCTTGAAATCGAACTGGGTCTCGCACCCAGCTCACAGCCAAAGAATTTGCAAGGGTATGTTGGTGGTCTGCCCAGTGCTTTGCCAACCTCGGGCATATTTGCAATGACAGTCTTGATTCCATTGCCTTTACCTTCGACCTGTAAGATATAAATAAGAGTACATTAATAATCTGGAGGTACTGCTATCTTCTTGGAAGTGCTTGTATGAAAGGTTCAGAACTTCCACAAAATATCCACAGAATAGCTGTGTTATTTTTTTTATGTAGCACTAGCAGAGCAAAATGCTCCCCATGTTGGACAACCTGCTACACAAATTTCAGCTTGTATAGCAATTTTTTTTACAATGTAAACATGCTAATATCATAAGAACATCAAATAAATAATGTTATATATTGCTCAAATTTACTGTTTCTGTTATTTGCTATGAAATGGGTATAATCATTATGTGATTATGATTTTTCCAGCACAGTGTAAAATATTATTATAGCGTAGCGTTGGGCGATATCGCCCCGTGATATAATCGCGACATTAAATCCTTATCGTGATGACGATATGTAAGAATCTCGGAAGCAATGCCGATTGCACTTACAAATATGGTAAGTGTACAATACGCAAATGGATTCGTACTGCTTTCAGTAACGTTTTGGATATAAGGAAGCTGTTTTGAACGATGGCAGTGGATTGAATTTAAAAAGTATGTTTTGAACTTTATCATTGCTTGTCCTGTACGCTTTCTACAGCGTGGGGGTTTGGAGTTCTGAAAATCGGTAAAAAGGCTGGGGGTTAAAATTTTGCAATATAAAGGGTGGGTTTCTAAAAAGTGTGTGATGAGCAATATATAAAGCGTGTGGGTAATACCAATTGAAAAAAAATATTATAATAAAGTAAGTCGATGATTTCTTCAAATTTTCATATTTTGTTTGTAAATTTCGAATAAAAATTTCGGAAATTAATTTGCTGACGTTTCCAACTTGTGAACGTCCCCCATAATAGAATCGATGATCTACAAATTTTATGAATGGCATGATTAGCCAGTCTCTACACAGCCGCTTTGATCTGCCTGCTCCACACTAGAAGTGGAGGGAGCAGAACCACGGCGGCTGTGTAGAGATTGGCGTATCGCATTTGATTCAGGATGTCAGCCCTTTACCATTTGTCCATGTGTTTCACGATAAACAATCTAATGGTGAAAGTCGTATTTTTCGAAAGATGATTGCAGTGATTCAGTTGTGCCAATAATGTCGCAAATGTTTATATATGAATAAAAAAATCATGCGTTTTTGTTAGATAAATTTTGTTAGGATTTATAATTCTGCATCAATTCTATCCGGATTCTGAAATGGATTGATGGTGCAGGTAGTGGTAAAATGAACCCGAAAGTGACTGTACATATGAAACTGTGGTAGCGTCGATGTTCAGTCTTCCGAATTTGATAAAGTAATGCTGTAAGCTTTGGTCGCAAACAATGCAAAAGGGTGGGGTTCAATTTTTGATAAAAAGGGTGTCTGTCTAAAAAGCGTGGGGGAAAATATAAAGGGTGGGGGTTTGACCCCCTGGACAAACAGTGAATTTATTTGTTTATTTGTATACTTGTTGCTTCACTGCTTGCCGCAGTTGCTGGGCCATTTTGCATCCGTATTACAGTGACCTTCTGATAAAAATATCGTCAGATGGCAATATCGCGATATGTTTTGGCCGCAATATACGAAAGACTAACGATGCCCAAGCCTATTGTAGCATGACATACAAATCTTGTTTTATCAAGCGCTATAATTAGGTACACATTACAATGTGGAGTACACATAACCTTAGAATAGATACCCGAGGTCGTGATTTTTCAAGTTATCATGTAAAAGTAAAACAGAAAATTCTGAATACTATCGTATGAAACGATGCCTTAGTGGCTTCACCATGCATAATCAAATGGCAATGTACCGGTAATACATGTACATAAAATTATACATACTATTATAGCACCACTATTTTTAGCTGTAATAGTTTCCATATGGTCTCTTCAACATAATTATAGCATATACAATGTAGGTGCTGACAAACCTACTTAAAATTTGACAAAATACATAACGTGACTTGGTTGTTTCCCATTTCTTTACATTATAATTTTATATTGTAACAAAAAAAGATTTTCAATATTTACATCTACAATGAAATAATCCACTCTACACTTAAAACTGCTTTTTATGGCTTTTGTTTCATCTTATTTATTTTCCCAGTCTGCTTCAGTGCAATGGAGTAACATATTTGTGTGGATTCCGATTCTCAGTTTATTTACCAAAAAAAAAAAAAAGCATCAACGCAAAAATGATTGACTAGAATTTTCACAAACTCACCGACTGGTAAAAGAGGTAGTCATTTATTAAACAGGTCCTAACTAATAAAAATTTCAGATTTCAATAAGGCAAATAAATATTGCAGCTAGCCAACAAGAAATCAATAGGCAGTAGGCAGCTTGCAAAGGTTATGCCTTGATATAGCTCAAGCGACAAACAAGATTCACTTGTTTGCTCTGAATTCTGCCTGCCTGCCTGCCTGATACCTTGCCTGCCTCTACCTATAGCTTTGTGACTGTGTAAATGTCAACCTAACAAGGAATCAAAAAATTGCATCATTCCCTCAGGATAAAATTCTGTACATAAACACACAAACCCATAAACACTTCTCTTGCCAACTGAATCACTGATCAGAATTTGCACACACAAACACTAAATACATTGTACATCAATTGCTAACTGAATCATTCCATTTATTTTCATGCCATGAATGTTGCCTTCAATTCCTACTTGATTTTCCACAAATTTCTTTATCATTTGCAAAGAATTATGACACAAACCTAAGGTTGTTTCATTGTGCACTCCTCCCATACCCACTGTTAACTTAATTCATGGAAATTGTATCTACTATTTCCAAGCTTAATTCTAACGTGCACCTAGCTCGTTCACGTAGCGGTTCCGTTGTCCCACTGGTCTACTACTATAAATGTAGATTGCCTGGCAATCGGGTGTTATCGTCAGAGCACCTCGGACTAACATGCACCTTACGTGGCCCTTTTGATGTACTTTTAGCATGAGACGGACCAGGGTCTTAGGCAGGATTTGAAGGGTTGGGTGTGTAAATTAAAAAACTGGGTGTGTTAAATTTAAGATTTGTGTACAAAGTATAGGCCATGTGGGCAAAAACTGAGTGTGTATTTACAAATTTGGGTGTGTAAAACACTCCCTACACAGCTGGCTGCTTCAGCCGGAAGCCCTTGATGAGACCGGTAAAAAATGCAAGTTGAATGATAGCAAAAGCATCTCATCAATCATCATAGAGTTGTAATCTAGAGTTCTGTGACACTGCTCCATTTTGACTAAAACATTGCATGAAAATGTCCAGATTAACGATCAAACTATAGCATTTAAAGTTAACTGTGGGTACCTCCATCATATGACTTGCTCAGGCTGCAAAATTTGATCAAATATTTTTGATTTTTTTTTTTTACTTGAACAGAAGAATTATTTTGTTATTCATGAAAAAGCTCTGATAAAATAATACGCTTTCAAGAATATTTCCTCTTTTAAAATACAAGAATTTCACAAAATAGCAAGACATATTTTGTTGTGATTTACTGTGAGGTTGACAACACGCATCTTGGTGAAGATCGACAACAAACAACACCAGGTCGTTTAACTCACTCAGGATTCACTCACAAGTCTATTATTATTTCAGTAGGGACACATGATCGGATGCGTGGGCTTATTTTGCACAGATTAGATTGCTGTACTGCTAAGGCATTATAAAATGCGCAAATAAATGGGGGCTTGTTTTGATGTAAAGGCTCCATCAGTGATCTTAAGTGTTAAAAAAAATTAAAATTGGTAGGAAAATCTTCTTTTTTTAATGTTAGGAGATAATGCTGACAAAATTTCGGCCAGCCACAAGGGACCTGGTGAAGGGGTCGCTGTAGATAACTGGTCCGGGTGTTTTTACAGGACAGGCAAGTGTAGCCGACATCCTGTGTTACCCTGATCGGAACCAACTGTAACGAGGTTTTTTATCATGGATCATCTGCCCCGCCATTACCAGATGAACCACGGGGAGAGCGGAGATTTTTTTTGTCCTACTGGGAATTTAACCTGGGGGCCACGCTGCTCCCCTTAATTAAAGCATGTCTCTATGTAACAATTGTATTTAACGGTGACCGTAAGCACAAACGCCCCAAACAATTACCAAAATGTGATGTTTTATCATGCCAAGCTCATCAGTTTACCACTTGCAGTGCAATGTTACCAAAATATAAAAATCTTGATTTCTGATGATTTTTCTTCAATAAGTCACTGATAGTGCTTTTAATAACTTCTCAACATGTCATTTTTATCAGCAGTTGCATTGCAACAAATAAATGTCATGCCACACCCTTTACCATGCAAGTTCAATTACAATACAGCTTACAATATGACATTTGATTATAATACGGCTCACAAAATGAAATTTCAATTTTTGGTTGAGAAATTCCAATCAGCTGGGGGAAAATTAAGATTTCTAAATTTGTATCTCGAGTAAACAAAGGCATGTACAATGTAGTCAAAAAGATTCCCCCTAAAGGCTAAATCCTACTTTTCCTCATCAGACACGTATCTTAAGTTTAAAACAAGCATGTCTAGCGTTAATCATTACTTATCCAGGAAGCCAATCAACTCTTCATGGCTAAATTTAACTGTATTGTCTTTACATCCCAACCCTCAAAACATATTCCTCTTGAGCCAATTTTATTGACCAAGACTGTTGATTATAAGAGCTCTTATTTATATGATTAAAAGATCTATTTGTGTTTCCTCCATCCAGGGAGCATGTTATACATTGCTAACGTTATGACGCACATGTAGACATTGGATAAACACTTCATGTAAGATGCTACAAGCACTGACAATTCAAGAAGTGTCCTACCATTCAATGTGGAGCTGGTACTTAGGATGAAAACTAAACAGTTGATTTAATTACCCTTAACTTCATTTTAGTCCACACTACAGACTCAGAAGTCTAATGCGAATCCCCAAATCGATTCGCGCAAAGATTCTCGTAAAACACCAACCGAGCGAATCCAAATATATTTGCGCAAACATTGACAGCCACAGAGAGAAAAAAAAAAAGATGTACCAAGTTTGATTCCCGATGTGACTATTTTATGCTTCATTTTATAAGGAACTGAACCCCCAAAATGGCGCTTTATGGTACAATTTACTTCAATAATTATTGTACAATTATACTGATTTGAGAAGGCATTTTAACAGCAAAAACAGCCATTGGGTTGGGTGGATCTTTCGTTTGCCAATATGGCCATCTTGGATGACTAAATAGAGGGCAGTATTTTTTACAATCACTGTGCAGTGGGAATGGGAGGTAGATTGCGGGAATCAAGGATTCTTTCAAAAAAATGTTACCAGGTACTTAATGTTTATACTGTTAGGAATGTTTGTATGGCAGGAAGTATAAGTACTTTAGCTAGAAATGGTAGAGTCAGAGAGCGGACATCGAGCAGCGTTATGTTACCACTTTGGTTTCAGACAGTGTGTGGCATGGTACCCAGTAATTTCTCTCCCTGTGAACAATATAGGTACCGGTACAAAGTCTGTAACAAACAAAGACTACCATTATACTGCTCAGTGCCAAAAGTTGGTAAGTGCAATAGTTGCCATGTGTAGCTGCCATGGGTATAGAGGAGTACGCTATATTGTGTAAATTGACAAATATTCACAGGGCAGCTACTGCACTTACCCACTTCTGGCACTGAGCAGTTAAATTATGCTATTTCCTTCAAAGGATTATGTACCGGTACCGATTTAAAAATAGACCCAAGTTTGATATGGAAAATAGGAAATTATATTTGGACTGGAGTGCTTTGTTTGCAGCTTGACCCTGTGCTGTATGCGTATGTCTCATATTTAATTTTAGGGACAAGAAATTTGAATGTTGTATTTTTGAAACAATCAGAAGTTCAAATTTTGTTTTTTCTGGCCTTTCTCAAAAAGTACAAATAGGGTGACTGCTTTCTAAAATTTTGAAAATTTAGTTACTACCATTCCATTTCAAACTGAAGTACTCATACAGTACCTATGCTTCCTGATATTGAAATCCCCACATCCTGGCACACTTGGTTGCATGGGGGAAAGGACAGCTGCCATTTTTTACATTTTCCTCGATTTTACTCAAATTGGACTCCCCCTCTAACTACTCTACATCCTCCACTGCCAGATCATGTTGATGATTAAGTACCAGCATCATATAAAACAGTTCATCACAAAATCAAACTTGGGGTTTCAGTTGGTGACCTAATTATTCTTGTGTAACAGTTTTACAATATCTATTATAAACAAAAAGCCCATTAGCAATTAGTTCCAATGCTGGCTGGCTGCACACCACTCCGAAAAGAATGAAGTGCTTTATAGACAAGAGGCAATGCTACTTGATGCTTGTAATGTTAAACACAAACTGTGCTAGTCTGCATAATATTAAGATGATTAGTTATAAGGTAGATATTTATGTTTGGGAGCTATTTGAACATTTAGAAAAATCGCTCAATATTATCTTTTTAAGGCTGCAGAACAAAGATTTAGAGTCCCTAAACTAGGCAGCAAATTATTGGTAAGAAAAGAACCACTGTTTGTCAGGGGGTCAACCCCCAGCCTTTTTATTTGCCCCCCCACACTTTTTAGCCAGACACCCTATTTATCGGGATTCGGAATTGAACCACCACCCATTTGTGAACAAAGCTAACAATGCAGTTGTCGACTTGGTAGACTGAATATCGGCGCTATCGCAAATTTCATGGTCACTTGTGGGTTCATGATCTATCTGCACGATCATTGTCCATTTCAGAATCCGAATTGATGCAGACTTTATCCTCATCTAACAAACACTCATGATTTTCTTCTTCATCTGAATCATGAGCAACATTATTGGCACAATTACTCGCCCGGCCATGGTCCCTGACAACTCATTTTCATCATCAATATTTACGTTTCGTTCGGACAATGCAACACATGGCTGATCGATTGCCATACATCCAGTATTGATGAAATCATTGATTCTATTAAATTGGTGACGTCGGACAGCAAATTAATTCAGAAGTTTTCACTTAAAATTTACCAGATTTTTTGTTGTTGTTGAAAAAAATCATCAAATTACTTTATGTCCATAATTTTTTTCAATTGGTAGCTTCACCCACATGCTTTATATTTTGCTCCCATGCTTTTTAGAAACCCACCCTTTTTACCAATTTTCATAATTGCAAACCCCACACTGTAGAAAGCGTGCTGGACAAACAGTGGAACTGCCCGTACTTTTAATAGTTTTCAAATTTTAATGAATGAAGACTTTCGTAATTCATATCCTGTGGTAAATTCAATGCATATTGAATGTCTCTATCATTTAAAGTTTAAACTATTAAGTACGGACAGGTGAAAATTTTGGTTTGTGTTTACTTTACAAATGCTGTACGGTACCCAATTTTCTTAAGGGGGTACTACACCCCTGCCCAGTTTTGGGCCTATTTTTGCATTTTTCTCAAAAATTAAAGCGCATTGTTGACAAGTAAGATGTATATTATAGGGGCAAGGACTACAACTACTGCACTGGACATTTTATTTCAGCACAAACAACAGTTGTGGAGTTACAGCCAAAATTGAGGGAAAACCAATATTTGATCAATAAATCAATAACTACTTGCCTTGAGTTGCTGGATTTTCAGTCCAGTAGTTGTAGTCCTTGCCCCTATAATATACATATCTTATTTGTCACCAATGCGCTATAATTTTTGAGAAAAATGCAAAAATAGGCACAAAATTGGCCAGGGGTGTAGTACCCACTTAAAATAAGTACAAATGATTTTATCAACCATTATTATTTAAAACAATAATTATTTTTTTGTGTTTAAAAATGTTCAGGACATTAAAAACAGTGCTCAACAGACACTATGACCAACTTAATATTGGGGGAAAACAGCCCAGTTATGAAGTCTTTAGTTTTTTGTTTGAATCAAATTTCATGTTGTTTTGAGTGAAAAGAAATTAAGTTGTCAATTGAATTTTTCTTTTGTTGTAATACAATTTCAAATAATTCAAATTTGGTTCTGAATCGCCAGATTTACTAGCTCTCCCGCTGCCATTTTGAATTGGCGAGCTGGCACGTGGACATTTGCATAATTTCCACTCTGCGAGAAAGACACAATCAAGCACGTGGTACGACTTGTGTAAAGACGGTTGTTTATTGTAGCATTGCGTGCACTTCATTGCTTAAAATTTGCACATTTTTTTCCAGCAGTTTCATATTGTTAAGTGTCAAACTGTGATGACGCCATATCAACATGGGCTAAATAAAATGTATTTTCGCTCATAATGGTATGACTTCATGATATTTCATCCCGAGTTTGAAATAAAAACATTTTTTTTTTTTTTTTTTTAAGTTTTTTATTTTTTCGGTTTTGTAGTGTCTCTGGACCTAGACCTAAATGCCAGGATCATTCATGGTTGACCTAAAAAAAAAATAAAAAAAATTTTCAAGATATTTTGTTATTTTTTATATGAAAATTGATAATTTGTATTCATGTCATAGTCTATTAATGATTTCAAAATGTATTGAATTTGAATGCATTTTGAAATCATTAATAGACTATGACATGAATACAAATTATCAATTTTCATATTAAAAATAACAAAATATCTTTTTTTTTTTTTTTTTTTTTTAGGTCAACCATGAATGATCCTAGCATTAGGTCTAGGTCAGGGACACTACAAACCTAAAAAATAAAAACTTAAAATAAAATAAAAATAAATACATTTTTTTTAAATTTGGTACCGGGGGAGGTACCCGTTTACCCGACGAAAATGCCAGCCTTAGTGCAGGTTAGGAAATTTGTCATTAATAATTTTTGTAAAATTCAAAAATCAATAACAAGTGGATTAACAATATAATTAACCCTGAAAGATCAAATCTATTTTGGCATGGTACTGATTTTTCACCACAATAAATGTTTAGTGACCACACCCTTTGAGGCAAACTAACATGTGGACCAAAAATTATTGGATCAAACACACCGTGAACATTCTTTAATGAAGATTTTGAATAAAAATATTTAAGAAAACAATGTAAGGAATTCAATTTGGGCAAGGAAGAAATATAGACAAAAGGATTATCTATGGATCCCACATGTACCCAATCCAATCAGTCCTTGTACATACACTGTACAAAAATAACAACTAAATTCAGAGACAAAAAAAAAAAGCCAATCAACTCGTACAAGAAGCAAAAACAACCAAACCGGCAAGCTATGAATTCATAATGTCATCCATAATCACTTCATCCGGCACAGGTGTTACATACAAAACCCAATGCTCACAATTTGCTTCAATAACAAGTGGCAAAACAAGAGAGCCATTTTGAAATCCTATCAGCAATTGCAACTTGTTTTCAATGCTTTCATTATTTTATTATTGAGTTACTCTCCAAAGCAAGTCCCAACGGTTATAAATATCTGTGAGCTGTATTAAAAATGATGATGATGCTAGAACGGAAATGTCAGATGTAATTCACCTACCCATCATTTATACAAGCAAAGAGCTACTTTGGAAAATATTATACAGCGTGTGTAGGTGGGTGGATGGGTGGTGACAGTGTTCGAAATAAGCACTTATCCTCTTGTCCTCTTGTCCAAAAATCACTGGGGACAACCATATTGAGCTAAGTACTTATCCCCTGGACAACCACTATATTTTACCTCCATAAGGATGACACATTTTGGGGACAACCAAAATGTAGTGAGGACAAGCAGAATTTATGCTTTAGTTATCCTCAGGATAACCTCCATATTTTCCTTATTTCGGACACTGGGTGGTGATAATGTATTATAAAATGCTGACAAGCAGGACTTTCCCCCCACTTTTATCCAATTAATATTTTTCTCTAATGACATTGCTGGGGTTTATTTTTAATAGTGGCTGCTTCAACAATTTGTTTAATAGACAATTACAGTACACATGAATTTTACACTGTGAAAATAACTCAAATATGTATTTAAAAAAAGCATGAACAGTGATTAGTACATGCAAGCCAAGCGATATCAAACATCAACAAAAAAATGTAGATCTGGGTTGACGACTCAAAAATGATGTGTTCATTTTCTGTCAGACGTCTCCCATATCTGGGTGAACATCTTGATGAACTGATTTTGCATAGTGTCCAAGTTAACCTTTTGACCATGTATATTTTTGATGTTATAAAAGAATATTCAGTGACGTGATTGGGGCTCGAGCAAACTGGCATATGAAAATATTGAGAGAGAAAAAATCAGGACTCAGAATATTCAGTGGCAGAACTAGAATTACACGATTCATAATTAAGGTGCCCCCCCCCCCAACAAAGGTTTATACAAATAATATGCAATAGCAAGACACAACCTGTGCAACGCAATACTTGATCATACTCTATCACCCTACCAAGTTAGAAGTTCATTGCATAAATATGCGGGAAAAAAATATCGCACTATGCATACTGTTGGAGAGTCCGGTACTTTTTGGAATGCTTTTTTATCACTAACAAGCATCACACAATAAACACCTGTAGGCTAAAATATCATTAATAATTTCACTATTTTGCCTGATAATTGCATTAGTTCTAAACTCTAACACTGTACAAAGAGCATGTATGGTAGGCTATTATATATTTTTTTTTAAATTTAGAAGATTAAATATGAAAAAATACTTTTATTCCCTGTTAACTTGGTCACACTAAAGGGTAACTAGGATTGGCAATGTTTCTTCTGGATTAATTCAAAATAATGTTACTACTACTAGATTTTCCCAACATTGGGAACATCTATAGGCAGAGATTTTTGTTAATATGTAAATTGTGTGTAGCCATCGACAAAACATGTTGCACCGCTCAGTCACATCCCACACGTATGCATGCTCTCTCCTGATTTCAGGCAGACAGTGTGTTCCATATGGTGGCCTAGTAGACGCATTTTGTACTGTAATATATTTTCAAGTTAAATTTTGCATTGCATAAAAGTGTAGTCTGATAGGCACATTCCATTTATTTTTATTATCAGTTATCACTGCACAGATCAAGTGGTGATTTAGTGAGCAGTATCATTGATTCAAATGGAGACATTGACATTGAATGGAAAATTATTAATTTTGTATTGCTAAATTTAGTTCAAACAAATTATTGTTCTTTTTGGATGTACTCTCATTACAAGTAAATCTACCAGGGCTCTCAAACTGCACATAAAAATTACAATACATGAATATAGTACTCGCCAGGCCTCAAAATACTTTTTAAAATTTGGGGGCTGTAAAAATCGTCTTTCAGGAGGTACTTTCAGTATTCCGGGGGCTAAATTCCCTAAATTCCCATTTACTTTGAGCTACATGCCTCAAAAAAGTCTCCTTTCATCGGTTACTTTATATTAAAATTTACCCTAGTAATTAAATTTTTGAGGGCAATTTTGGCATTTTTATTTGGGGGGGTGGATGGAAATTGCCCTTTGCCCTATCTTTTTTAACGCGGGTACTCGCATAAAATTGAGAAAGCACTCCACACGTTCAAATATCATTGCTTAGAACTTTGGTGGTTCTTAGTATATTTTGGCATCTTTTGGAGTAGCCGGGCGCAGGGACACTACATTAATGATATTGAAATTCTGTTTACAAGGACCTCTAAAAGCATGGCTGTAAATCCTGGAGAGGTCCAAGGGATATGTCTTTTTCCCCCTCCCCACATTTTGTTGTTCTTTTCAGCTACTTTCTGACAATTTATGCCAAATTCCCCAACCCAATTTTTGACACGTTTTCTACACAATGTATACTGTACAACGGATGGACTTTCTGATATGTATGGCAAGTTTTTTAACTCATGAAGTCATCATAACTCGTCCAATCCCATCATAAGATTGTAACTCCAACATGTAGATCGTATGGAAGAGCTACAACGGGTTTGGCAATGATGCACTGTAACTCAATGTGAAACTCAATCGATCATATTCATAGGTTTGTTTGTATAATTTTTTTCATTTACAAAATGCTTGAAAAATTGCCAGTCAATATTTAAAAACAGGCACTTGTCTCAAATACCTGAAAGAAGAAAGCAAAGGGAAAAAATACCATGATCTAAATTTCTATACATGTACCTCTAAATCTTATGGTATCCCTTACATGCATGTCTGTCTAGCTGTCTGTGTTTGTATAATTTGCAATAATTAGGGGATCACGTGGGAATAAACACGATTAATTATACCCACCTTCGCTAAGATGCGGGGCATCTTGTAGCGATAGAACTGGTCGGTAATGGCCCTGTTGACGTTAAGAGACATCTTGATATCGAGAAGCCTCTCCGCCGCCTTTCCAATCTTCGGTTTTTATTGGGTTTGAGATGTTTTGTGTGTCTTGTGAGACCTCGTATGGTGAAAGATTCGCTGCTGGCGTGACAATGCGTTAGAGCGGACATAAACACTTCGGGTGGTTGTCTGTAAGGGTGATAATTGGGTGGGCTATCCTCACTGGCTACCCTCACCAATGGCTCTGTAAAAACAACAACAAATTGATATACTATTAGTATGACCATCTGAAAACTTTTATACACATATATGTATTGTACACAATCAAATCTAATGCAGTTTTACCAACTCAGTCTACAAAGTGCTTCATTACTATAAAAACGCTCCGGGGGTGTTGCATTTTCGAGGGGGGGGGGCATTTATTAGAAGTGAATTTAAAAATAAAAAAAACTCATGGAGACATGGGGCCCCTTTGCCTTAGGGTAAATTAGCGAGTGCCCTCCTCTGAAAATCCTAAGGGTCAGTCCATGTCAAAACAGACTGAGTGTACACCCACCCTCTTGGATTATGCTCTCCTTTGGCTCAGGGGTACCTTTCATGGACCCCTAGGTGAGGTCACAAAAAAAAAATTCAAATTCAATTTCGTTTCCGAATGGCGGGCCATCTAAGTTTGGCGACCTTGACCAAAATTGGGAATTTAAGGTGTCCAAATGACAAAGCGCTCTCTTTGAGAGGCATTTTCTTCTTAATTAAATCAGTTGTGACCCTCTTTTTGAATGTGGTCACTCACTGGCTGTGTCTGAAATGCCTAATGCCAAAAAGATTGATTTGAATTTCGTTGGGATTTCAGAGGGGTCAAAATCAGCACTTCATACTGTTCAATCAAATTATCTTTGATTTTGAAGGACCCATGATAATGCCACAGTGCACTTATAGGTCCTAATTATGTTCAGAATGGATTAACCATGTGCCAATGTCTATGAGCAATTCAAAAAAGAGAAATTTCTAGACCCCCTACAGAATTTTAGGCCCCCTAAAGTGGTTCAGCCACAAATGGCGCTTAAAATCTGCAATTTTGACACCTAATAACTTTAGGTGTACACCAGATATGAATTTCTAGTCTTTTTCATCTGAAAGAATGTAGTCTAATGTTACTAGGAACATAAGATTTGTTTTGTATTTTTGTGTTTTGATACTTTCAAAAGGTCGTTGACCTATGAAAATTTTTCGTCATAGCGCCCTCCTGAAAGGTCTGACACATAACAAACTATACATTTTGGAATCCTCATGACCATACGAGTAATTTGATATATTACTTGACATAATTGGGAGCATTCTGAAAATTTGTCCCCCATAACCTGTACGTTGCATGTGCATCGTTGCCGGGAATTGCATTTTGACCCCTTAAAAATCCATACAGAGGATTAGAAAGTAGTTTTTCTTATTACTTGACTCAAGAGCAACTTGAAATATCAGGATAAATAATACAAATGGCTATAAAGTGATCAAAAATATAAAAAATATCATACTAAAATTGGCATTTTGTAACGTATACTGTATGCATGGTATGTTAAGAAAAAATGACTATTTTTGAAAGCGTCAACTTAATACTAAAACACAAAAATACAAAACAAATCTTATGTTCCTAGTAACATTAAACTACATTCTTTCAGATGCAAAAGACTAGAAATTCATAACTGGTGTACACCTAAAGTTATTAGGGGTCAAAATTTGCCGACTTTAAGTGCCATTTGTGGCTGAACCACTTTAGGGGTGGCCTAAAATTCTGTAGGGGTCTAGAAATTTCTCTTTTTTTTTAATTGCTCATAGACATTGGCATATGGTTAATCCATTCTGAACATAATTAGGACCTATAAGTGCACTGTGACATTATCATGGGTCCTTCAAAATCAAGATAATTTGATTGAACAGTACGAAGTGCTGATTTTGACCCCCTCTGAAATCCCAACGAAATTCCAAAATCTATCTTTTTTGGCATTAGGTATTTCAGACACAGCCAGTGAGTGACCACATTCAAAAAGAGGATCACAACTGATTCAATTAAGAAGAAAGTGCCCCTCAAAGAGAGCACTTTGTCATTTGGACCCCTTAAATTCACATTTTGGTCGAGGTCGCCAAACTTTGATTGCCCGCCATTCATAAACGAAATGGAATTTGAATTTTTTCTTGTGACCTCACCTAGGGATCCATGAAAGGTACCCTGAGCCAAAGGAGAGCAAAATCCAAGAGGGTGGGTGTACACTCAATCTGTTTCGACATGGACTGACCCCTAACAAGAATGAAGGGTCCGTGTCCTTGTTTGCTGGTGGGATTTTTATGGGAGACCACTTTTAGTTCTAAAAAAGATACCAAATTACGGGAGCCCCTACATGTATGTATGCGCAATAGGCGAATCTTTACAGTATAAATAACATCATTCACTACTGAACATGCAAAATGAAAATAAAGACTTTGCGGCTAGATATCAGATTTGTTTTTGCCATCCTATGAAGCCCAATTCAATTTATATGCAGGAACAGCTTAACTGCAAGTGACTCTACTTGTAAAAGTTGTATTTAGGACTGGCAGTTGATCTAGTATCTTCAGTGTTGACTGTTGAGAGGTTTCTTCACAAAGCTGTTCACAAAAAGTGAAATATCAGTACATGTACATATGTATAGACTTCAATTTCTTTCAATTTCTTCACAGAATGATCAAGATGACATATATAACCAGTCATCGAAAGCTTAGACTTCTCCGTAGTCCACTTACACATTGTGCATACTCTTAAAACTCGGATTTAATTGATAGATTTTCACATCTGATCTTTTTAGTCACCGTACTCCCTCTGTTTGTTGGCTTCCCATGTGGACTACTTACTTTCGATTGCAGTTATGAAGTTTAACACGGTTGCCAATGGATGAGATTGTCGGATTTCTGGCCTACTAAAATTGCCCATGATGTAATGCATCTTTAAATGGATCTGGCTTGTAATTGGTCGCCCAGATCTCATTATGGTTTAAATCCTCCGGGCAAGTGCCGTTACCATTGATAACTACATCAGGCCTTGTCTTTTAAATTGCTGGCGGGTGACAAATCACTCTCCTCAAAACTTGCCAGGTGAGCTGTATTTATATTACACCAAATGTAGGCGAGTGATAAAAAGCTCTCCTCAGCTTCATTTTAGGCGCGTGATGGCAAGTGAGAGAGATCACTTGCCTCAAAAGACAAGGACTGACTACATTGTACACAACTATGCGGCGCTTTGTGTACTACGAACAAAAGCGCCTCATGTACGTACAGGCGTGCTTGCGGTTAAATTGGATTGATAAACAAGTATGATTGACAGTGTGTGTTAGGGACTAAGTCCCCGATTAGTCCTGTCCAAAATGCAATGTACATCTAGAGTCGATTTTTAATTCAGGCTTTCGCGATTATTAAACTGATAGATCTAAAATTAGAACTGTTCCAGCCCTCGAATTAAGGATCTGATGGGGCACGGCAACTTTTTTAGGGCAAGTTGATAATTGCCTTGGAATTTCACTGAAAAGGCAAGGCAGCACAGCAGTTCGTAATATTTCAAGAGGGCATCATGGCAACTGTTGAAAATTTGAGAAGGGCACCAAGGCAATTTCTCAAAAGTGAAAAAAACACACACAAACATAGATAGATAAATTTATAATGAAGGGGCAGGGCTGGGGCACCGACGGCAACTTCCTTGTGACTGCCTTGGGTAAAGGACATATTTTGAGGGCATTACGGCAGTGGGGATGGGCATCCACGGCAAAATGCCGTGGGTGCCGTGGGTTGAAGTGCCATTATAATATACATGTATGTTGCATTCAATAAGCCTACGTATATACTTTACTGTTACTGTTACTAATATAATTATATAAACTTTCATAACCGTTTACTAGTATTTTGATACCGGTACTGTAATAAAATAATATCAGTATAATATAGAGTTCAACTGAATGCGTTCATAATGATTAAATTTAACAAATTTTTATTTATCACAAAAATTTATCGACTATCGCATAGTCTATCGAAAGTTCAGCAAGTACAAAAAATCACCAATCGTATGAAACAATCCTACAAATGAAACTCTTTCAATGTCTTAGTTTGTTAAAAGTTTTTGCTTGTTCCAAAAATGCCCCATGTACTGGGGTACTAGTTGAACCTAACAGCAAAACTACATGAGAATAACAAATTAGGCCTACTTGTACATAAAGATAAAGAGCTGCTTTTATGGATTTTCAATAAAATCTCTTTCAATTGCAACCTCCTTGTTTTGATACTTTATTGCAATCTCTTTGATGAAACAAAAACAGTGGGTACTGTCAGTTGCAGTTAAATCCTCCCACCTGTAAGGCTGTAAACACTTAACCTTGCATAACAAAGTTACTTGTTTGTAAACCTTCAAGTTTCAATGATTATTTCCTACTTTTACTTTTTAATCTAGTAAAAAGCTGAACCAACCGACTTTTTTACTTGGGAAAATCAGTGTATTACAATTAGTCAATTTGAGGATTTTTGAACCAAAATTTGAGCCAATATCTGAGCCAATTTGAGGAAAACTGCTTCATTAATATCATTAGGCACACGCAATACTACAAATGTATCACACAAAGATGCAAACAAAGATGAATATTTTGTACAAAATCTGTAATATTTTCTTTCAGTTTGGATACCCAACCATACAGGGAAGCATGTGGGATTCAAAGGCAAGACAGAACCTGAGAACCACCAATTAACTAAATAGGTCTATGAATGATGTCACTCACCACATATATATTAAAAAGAGCTGAAAACAACTAAGTGTAATTTAGGAAGATTCTATATAACTTTTGTTTGAGCAAGTGTACAAAAAAACCTGAAAATCAAAACCAAACAAGGTGAACTTCACACTTCTGAGTTCTGATTTAAGAGCCTACATGTAGAGCTAGAGGTTTGACAGTCCAAAAACCAGGTACGGTACATCTTTTCTTTGAACTGATAGTGATAGTCATTTAGATGCAATGATTTGACAGTGTCCAAACTGTACCTTCTTTAGAGGGAATTAAGGTTTGTTGGAAAGAAAAACTTACATGTAATTGTAAAACTCAAAATTACTTGCTAACAGTTGTAACAGTTCTGGGTCTGATAAATGCTTCATTCATCAGGGTTGCTTGATTTAAATTAAATTCTCACACACTGAAAAAATTGTGAAAAATAAATGCCCCTTGCCCCCATTTTTTAAGGTTCTTTATTGCCCTGGAGGGAAGACGATTTTGGTCAACAATTCACAATTTAGTTAAAGGTACTCACCTGCCCCAAGGCCAATTTTGTGCACATTTTTAAATAGTCATTAAACCATCAAGGCTATAATTCACCTTGATTATGACCAAATATGACCAAATAGCGTCATATAGGGGAATTGGGCACGTGCACCCCAATCGATCTGAAATTTTTAAAAATCCCATACTAGGAAAATTGCCGAAAAATGGCTTTTGTGCCCCCCCCCCATCAGACCCAGTGGCTCCCCCCAATCATGGCCCACGCCAGGGCTCGAAAAAATGTTAATTTCCCGGGAATCAAGCTAAATTTCCCACAATTTATAGCATGTTTTTATACACAAAAGGACACAATTTCCTCCAAATACCAGAATTTCCTCCAAACACCAACATTTCCTGGGAATGAGCTTCCCACATTCCCCACTTTTTCGAGCCATGGCCCACGCTACGCCACTGTCAAGGCCAACTTAGGTGAAGAGTCGTATTTTTATTTAAAAAAAGATCAAGACTCTGTTTATAAATCTGCGCAGAGCAGTCTTATCAAGATGCATGGTACTTCATAAAAATCTTTTGATAACTGATACTGAATACTGATAGTGCTACACATGTAGTGTATAGCCTGATCATCGTGCCAGGCTGTGCCTGTGTGGCTCTGTAGCTAGCGTGAGTGTTGCCCGGCCCCCACACTCTGTGCATCCACGGGTATTCATGCTTGTTGGCAAGGGTAGCGCTAAGTTGCTTTTTGGGGTCCCGGACCCACCAAAATAGAGTTGGGACCCCCTGTTTTTAAATTTTCTGCAAGTTCAGGGGTCCCTGCAGACCCCCAGTTTTTCAATCTAGCGCTATTGCAGACATATTATTTATGCTGCATTTGTGCAACTGGGACTCACCAAACTCTACTCCGGACCCCCTACTTTTTAATTTTTTGCAAGTTCGGGGGTCCCTGCGGACACTCAAGTCAAGTGTTTAGTTCTAGCGCTACCCCTGCTTGTTGGTGAACTTTAAAAACACCCCCCTTTTGCATCTCATTTCGCAAAGTTTTCTGGGGAAGCCCTTAGTGATTTTGCAAATCATTTGCCCGTTGACAATACCCCTATTTTCGCTAAAATGCGAACAATATTTCTATATACCCGGTACCCCTTTTCTGGCAGAAACGCGTAGCCGTAGGCTGCGTATAAATGCACAAATTGCTAGTAGTAGTAGCACTGTAATGGCGCAGGTGTTTTATATAGCCTCATTGTCAATGTTATTTATTCTGCAGATAAAGTCAAAATTGAAAAGGACCGTAAAATCACAGAAGATATAATAAAATATTACCTCAACTCTGTAAAAGCAAGAGAATTGGTGATGAAAATACATACGTACGCTTTTTTTCAATTTCGCGAACACATGGTTTGAAAAAAACACCCCTTCTTTTCGTGCTTCATGAATTGCGTTTCTTCATCTGAAAACACCCCTTATTTCACGTAATTTTCGACGAGCATGAATACCTGCGGATGCATGGATGCAGTGCGGGGGCCGGGGAGTGTCGACAGTTCCCAAGCACAGTACATATTCACTGGTATACACCCGGGCCGCCGGCCGGGGTAAACAAATAAAAGTAAGTTACTTACCTTTCCGTCTAGAAAAAGACATAAACGCGTTGAAGAATTCCAGATTTTCAAACACAATTCAAGACTCGGTGGTCTTGTCTCACTCTCAAAAAATGGCCGTTCACGGCGAGAAATGGAGCAAAAAAACGAAGTAAAAGCACGAGGCAAGCAGCAGTCCTTGGGCCCGTGTTCGTCCTGTTTCCGTCCGGAAAAATTGTTCTCAGCAAGTCAACCTCGTTTAGACGAGCCTAAAGCAGGGTAAAAACGAATAAGTGTTGTTAATTTCATGATATCAAAACATACTATGGCGATTAGTTAAGTGTTACGTGGCTTTATTCGCCACAAATATTGCGAAATATGGTAGTATTTATAACATAACTCACCAAAATAAAACTTCAACATGCCAGATGCTGTACACTGATTATGAAATGTCGCAATCTCTGATATATATTTTTATAGGTTGCCGGTTTGTTTGTTTTGCATTGCCCTTTTGGCCTTTGCATGCAAGATATCACGGAAATTTGACGGAAATCTCCACTAGGCCTATATGGTAAGCCCTATAAATCGCTAATTTTAGAAAACCATGGTTTTTCAAAATTTTGTTTTAAAAAGCTTTTAAACATAATTATAGTCCCACATAGTTTTTTTTCCTGAGAAACAGTCGTTTTTGATACTAGTTTAGGGTGAAAAACAATCGAATAAAAGGCATTGTAGTGATAGCAACTAGACTGAGAGGCAAAACTGTCACTAAAATTTCTAAGAATAAAAAAATCTATAAAGCCCGGGCTAGAAAGATTTAAAAAATTACCGTATTAGGCCTATTGCGATGGACAAATCCAAGTTTAGGCCGTATAAAATTAATGTTTTGGTTCTCGTCCAGAGGATTTTCATGAATTGATGAGGGAGGGAGGTGTTTTTTTTTTTTTTTTTCAATGTTTTTTTTGCTTTGTCAGTAGTTTTCGGTCTTTTCCAACAGTGCTCGAGGAAACGATGAGGCCCTTTTTTTTTTTTTTCAAATGTGAGATTCTGAGGATAAACCCCTAGAGTACCACAAAAGACTTGGAAGTGATGCTTGTTCTCTAATAAACTTATTTATATGTATGAAGATTTCATAAATCATTCCAAAGTCTAAAAAATTGAAAAATCTAAAAATCAAAAAAATCTGACAAATCCCAGAAATTGAGGAGGAGGGACGAGAACCAAAATATTAATTTTACACGGCCTTAGATTAAAAATTCGAACTGATCAGATCTTAATTGAATCTTAAAGTTAGACCAGAACCAGATTATTATTTTTTTATCTTATAGATTGAAATTCAAATGCATAAGATTGTCCCTTTTAAATCTTAGCAATAGACACTTCCGAGACTAATCCGAATTAAGATTAAAAATTCAATCTGATGGATTTAAATTTCAATCTATTTATTTAGATTAATAAATAGTAATCTAATTCAGATTAGCTAAATTTTAATCTATTTGATTAAGATTTATTTTTATCAGTCATAATTATATAAACGCCATTGTTTATTATTGATTAAGAAGAATTTTAATCTATAAGTTAGGATTTGTCCACTAACACAATTTGTCCACTTCAGTGTTACTTTAATTAATGCTTGGTTATAAGAAATGAAACATGTATTTTCTTGGTCAAAACGTTTTAATTATTAACATTTAAATGTCAGGTTTTTGTATAAAGGTCATGGAAAACATTTCTTAAAAGAAAAAACATTACAAGAACAATTTTAAAATGTTTTCAAAATGTTATTGCAAAGCATTTTTAATATAAAATAAAATATTTTGTCAATCCTTGCCCAGCAAACACAAAATGTTTTCAACATCATTCGCAAAATAAGGTTATACAAGATTATCAGAAAACGTTTTTAAAAAAAACCGCCTAGACATTGATCCACAAGCCTCAGCACACTTTACAGGTTGTCGCTGACCACTATGGCCCCACATCAATCCATAAGCCATTAAACAACAAATCAGGGACTTTAAATGTCGGGTAGGCCTATAAAACGTTTTCATAACATCAAAACACATTTTTGATAACTGCAAATATTTTATTATTTAGGTGTTGGCAAAATATTTGGCAAAAAATGTATTTTTTTAGATTTTTCAATTTTTTAAGACTTTGGAATGATTTATGAAATGTTCCGGGAAACCGGGAAATGTACCTAACCAAAACCCAAAATATATAGGCCTAACTTGTTTAAAATGTTTGTTAAAACATTTTTATGTCATTATTGGGTGATAACATTGAGTGTTTTGTATCACGTTTTCAAAAAAAATGTTTTCTGAATGTTATTTATGCCCAACCCGACATTCAAACGTTTTCTGTAAAACGTATTGTGTTTGCTAGCTGGGTCACACTCAGGCCTTGGAAACCATGCTTTCCTAAAACGCGTGTGTACGTGCCATACACTATTTTCAGCTGGTTGACTAAATACGGCAACGCACGTCTGACCGTTACCAAAATCGTACTTGCGCCCTCTATAGTTTAGAGCAGCTAAGCCAGTGGATATGTGGATATTAGGGACCGATCGTTATTTACGGCAGGGGGGGGGGAATGGGTGTTTTGGCAAAAATATCGACAAAAAATTTCGCGTTCCCCCCCTCGCGTCCGCTCAAAATTTTCGCGTTCCCCTTGTTTTCCCAATTTTCTCCATTTAAAATTTAACAATCCCCCTCCTGTTTCAACTAAAAATGTCAGGTTCCCCCCTCAAGACCACAAAAAAATTTCGCGTTCCCCCCTAAATTTACCCATTCCCCCCCCTGCCATAAATAACGATCACTCCCTTAGACAGGTTTAGATTTTCACCCACATGGTTGTGGAGTGGAGGGACGGGCCGTCTAGCATGTGACGTCAACATGATGTAATTCAATCTGAGAGGTAATTACCTACACCCCCCAAGCTAGGTCCTGTTCGGTCTATCCGATTCTAGTTTCTTTCTTTCTTCTTCTGTCAACAAACTTTAAAATGCTTCTCCTCCTACATGTTACACCCTACAATTACGTAACTTGCACATATGTAGGCCTATCGGCTATATCCAGTGCCCATAGTGTCTAAACAGAATTGGGGTCAAAGGTCATTAAGGGGGCATTTCCGGTATATAATCAAATACCTTCAAAATGCTTCTTCTACCACATATTATATAGTACAATGATGTCATTTGCATATAAGCATCGGCTATAGGCCTACCACACGCCTTAAACTTGCATACAAAATTGGGGTCAAAGGTCATTAAGGGGGTAATATCTTACAAATGCATTATCTGGACATCTGTAAGGGGTATGGGGCTCAAACTTGGTTACAACAAATCTCATGACCAGGGGAACATTTTGCAGGGGTCAGGTCAAAGGTCATGCAGAGGACAAATTTTAGAAATGCATTTCCTGAATATCTGCAAGGGGTATGGGGCTCAAACTTGGTGACAACCAATTTAATGATCAAAGGAACGTTTTGGAACACATTGCAGGGGTCAGGTCAAAGGTTATCAGGGGTCAAATCTTATAATTTCATTTCTTGGATATCTGTAAGGGGTATGGGGCTCAAACTCAGTGACAACAAATCTCATGACCAGGGGAACATTTTTGCAAGGGTCAGGGCAAAGGTCATACAGAGGTCAAATCTTAGAAATGAATTTTCTGGATATCTGTAAGGGGTACGGGACTCAAACTCGGTGACAACAAATTTGATGACCAGGGGAACATTTTTGAAACATTTTGCAGGGGTAAGGTTAAAGGTCATCTGGGGTCAAATCTTAAAATTGCATTTTCTGGACATATGTAAGGAGTAAGGGACTCAAACTTGGTGACAACATAGGGGAACATTTTTGAAACATTTTGAAGAGGTCAGATACCTCCACAACACCAACACGCCCCAGCTAGGTTAGCTTAGGTTTGTGGTCTATGACCACCATTTGCCACTAGTTTGTATTGTAATTGTAGCCTCGCGTCGGACGGTCATAACATGGCTCACCCAGTGACTCGTCGTTCCTAACGCAGCCTTAGCCCGAGATCAAAGAAACTTCAATGGTGAATGATTGACACTAATCCACTGTTAAAAATCTAATCCTGCCTAAATCAATGAAGCGGCATCACTGAATATGCTGAAACTATAGGAGCTCTCAGAAAAAAAGGATATGAAAGTGACGTATAGGCCTACCTGTTCCCACGAGCGTACGAAGGGTCTATCGGTGTAGAAATTTTCAGAAAAAAGGGGGTCATTCGGTGTTGGCAATGTCAAAACATTAATGGGGTGATTTTGTATGGGAGCGCCCAAAATTTCACATCATTGACAATCAAAAATAGCTTTTTACCTAATTTTACGGTACAAAATAGACAAAACTCATTTATTTTGCTCAAAATGCGCGCGTAGCCCTGTGTCAATATAGGCCTATGGCCATGGGAGTAAACCTGTGAGACATAAACTTTGTTTTTGTTGTAAATATTTTTTATTATTTTAAGGGCTGGGGTATGAACGTTTGGACAGTATTTATTTTGGGACATTAGAGCACATCAGACATATCGAATTGCATTCTGAATATGAAGAATGTCATTCTGATATCAAATAATTTTGATTTTTTGAAATTCGCAATTTAATACACATTTTATGGCAAATCATTAAAATTGATATTTTTGACATTTAACAGTACTTGAAGTAAACTTTATAAATCTGATGATTTATACTTAAAGTGTATGTAGGTGGGATGAAAAACCGACGATCAATTGAAAATTTTGACCTTTCGTATTGAAGATATGGATTTTTTTCCCAAAACACCAAAAAAAATTAGGTCTTTTGGGAAAAAAATCCATATCTTCAATATGAAAGGTCAAAATTTTCAATTGACCGTAGGCTTTTCCTCCTGCTACATACACTTTAAGAATATATCATTAGATTTATATAATTTACTTCGAGGACTGTTATATATCAAAATTTGAAAAATATCAAATTTTTATAATTTGTCATAAAATTTGTATTATATTGTGATTTTCAAAAATGAAAATTATTTGATATCAGAAAGACATGCTTCGTATTCAGAATGCAATTGATAGGTCCGAGGTGCTCTCATGTCCCACAAAAATACTGTCGAAACGCAATAAACGCTCATTTTAGATCCCTTAACATAGGCCTAATTAGACATTTTTAAAAGAAAAAAATCTGTTTTTAATTATTGTGATTTGTCATTTTTTTGGCGAAGTTTGATACACGGTTTTACCAACATTTTGACAATTTTACCAAAATGTTGGCGATTTTACAAATAAGTTGGCGATTTTACCAAAATGTTGGCGATCTTACAAAAATTTTGGAGATTTTACGAAAATTTTGGCGATTTTATAAAAGTTTCTGACATTTTTGTGAAACTTTTTGCGATTTTAGAATTTTTTCAGCGATTTTACAAAAAGGCATTTCGTGCAAGTTTGAGGTTTTAGGCGAATTCCCACGTTTTCCCTTGTGGGACCTTATAATGCTGATATCAAGGGCCAAAAAGCTATTAAAAATTTAATTTTTATGGGTATTTTTTTTTATTCTCCTAATGAGATTGACGACGCGACGTCAACGTTCACGTTCCGCATCCACGTCACTATTGAAAATCTATTAAACAATGAAGTGAATGCCTATACCTATACCGTATACCAGATACCGTCCGCTCCGGGCTACTCGACCCCCGTATCCCCGTGTCTAGGCCCCGGCCTACTGAAAAAGCTCTACAATTTAAAATACTGATATCAAGGGCCAAAAATAGCTATTAAAATATCATTTTTGTGGGTATTGGTGTTTTTTTCCTAATGACCCAGACGTAGACTTCACCCGTAGTCCACTTGCCCATTTACTAGTATATGCATACTCATAAAACTCTGTGCACAATTGATAGATTTTCACATCTGATCTTTTTAGTCACCGTACTCCCTCTGTTTGTTGGCTTATTTTTAACTCGGGTTTTCGCGATTATTAAACTGGTAGATTCTAAAATCAGAACTACTGCTCAGTAGTGAAGTGCCATTATAATATGTGCATTCAATAAGCCTTCGTACGGTATACTTTACTGTCACTAATATCATGAATTATATAGGCCTAAACCTTTTCATAAGCATTTACTAGTATTTTGATGTAATAAAATAATATCAGTATAATTTCGAGTTCAACTGAATGCGTCCATAATAATTAAATAACATATTTTTATTTATCAAAAATCGACTCATAGTATGGCATAGCTTACATGCAAAGACGATTGATTTTTTAATCTTTAACCGTCCCAAAATTACGATTTTACCATATTAAAAAAAGTAAACTATAGTAAATTTTTATTAACAAATAAGTCTGACAATTATTGACAAACCTTATAAATTTTTGTGAATTTTTTAATTATTTTGCAGGCCTACGTGGCAAGACTTAATAAGAAAACTTACCGGCCGGCGCGACCGACCCTGACTTTGGATTTTTATATATTTTTTTTTATTCTATTCCCTGTGCTTGGAACTGGTGGAGGGAAAAAAACATAGGCCTATGCATAAAGAACCACCAGTTCCCAACGATCATGAACAATTATCATGAACAATTACATTATTTTATATTTACAATCACATTAATATATTTATATTTTAATAATAATCAGTACTTTTTAAAGCAACAGGTTCACAGAGGGACAAAAGAGAGACAAAGACAGTGGACAAAGACAACATTCATGATGGTATTCTTGATATTTATATTTTAGGTCTAAAAGAATGTTATTATTAGATAGGAGGGAGTTCAAAAAAAGTTTGAGATGATGTGAAAGTCAGAAAACTTACCAGATCCGATCCATGATCATAAAAGTTTATTGTTTTGCTTTAATTTTACAAAGTTTTTGTATTTTAATAGCCAAACACTTTTGGGGTCATGATACATAGGTTTCTCACTAAATGAATATGACTTAGGCCTACATATCCTATAAAATTGATTGAAAAAATGAAATGTTGCCAAATAATGAAAATTGAGCGCCTCATTTGCCTTAAAGCCATATGGGCTATTCCAGAAAATAGAGGCACACCCCCTATAGAGGAGTTCGGATATCCGGACTTTTTGTCCAGTCGTGACTGTTGGAAATCCGGACTTTTAAGTGCCCAAAGGCAAAAAATCCAGCAGAAAAATAGTTTAAAATCAGAAATCCTCAATTTGAGAGCTCATTTTCAACATTTCCGTGATTTTTCCTTCAATTGATTGGATTTCCAAGCTTTTTCCAGTAATATTGGCAACTGGAAATCCGGTTTTCTGAAAGCAGACTTGGAAATCCGGATATTTCTTTGATTGAAAATTTACTCCTCTATAGGGGGTGTGCACCTATTTTCTGGAATAGCCCAATGTCATGCACGATCTTTATCTTGGTTAATTTTTTTCAAACATAATTTTTTTGGCATATATTTGTAATATTTGCACATGTCTCAATTAACTTGCACCTAAATGTAATCAGCCAAATTTGTTGTGTTTGTAGGTCAACAGAGCGAAGTTAGACATCAAGTATTGAAAGGAACACGTGGGTCCGTATACAAAAGAGTTAGACCGGGTCTAAAGTTAGACATGGTCTAAGTGGAATTTAGTCCCAGGAGAAAGGAGTTTCCTTTTCATTTGCTTAAGATTATTTTGTATTATTTTTGAACTCTACATTTAACATGTTTAAATCTTTAGAATTTTCTAGCTACTTTAGGAAGGAAATAGGATGGAACTAAAATCCACTTAGACCAGGTCTAACTTTAGACCCGGTCTAACTCTTTTGTGCATAGGCCGGACCTTGAGGTTTTGACTTTTAAAACCCGGGGCCTACATTTTGATCAAAAAATGTGCTTGAGGAAGTTTTTAACAGGTTTACCACATTCGCCTTGCTATAACATTAAGTTGCGTTATCTGTCGACCTAGTGACGAAAAGTGTTTTTAGGGGGGAAGTGTTAGCTTTCGTTTGATATAAAAAAAAAAAAAATTCTGATTGGATGAAGGGAATACTTGAGGTTTCGACAAAAAACAATCAAAGAGGCCCATTTTTCAGCTAGAAGCTCCACAGCTCTTCGATCGAAGCACTCAACCGTGTAGTGTAATCAAAGACTGTAGTGGAGACAATCACTGCCTGCTTGAGAGCTGTTGGACGAAAATGTATGCTCCCGGGGGTATGCTCAGGTGTATCGAGGTGGAACTGTGCGCATGATGGTTTATAAGAGAATCGTTTTTGTATAGATACCTTTCCATGACAGGCTATACTTCGAATTATGCATTATTTTGGCAAGGCGTCTGAGAAAAAATATTAAACAGAGTTGCTTTTTTTAATATATTAATAATACTATTATACTGTAGTATACCGGTACTGATTTTTAAAATCAGGGGATTTAATATTGAGAATACCAAAGATACTATTGAGTATCTTTGAGAATACTTCAGGTGGACTATAATACTGATTTAAGCTCCGATAAGCCTAAACCTAAAGCATAGTGCTCCAGGAGCGTTATTTGATGACGAAATCTTAATTTTGCTCACATTGCACTCCATCGAATGAGGAAATAATTATCTACAATCAATTAACAATAAACAAAATTCTGACATTGAATGTGATTAAAGTAATCTTAAACTCTGAGGTATTACAAGTGTATATAAAAGTCAAATAATAGGCAATATATTTTTATTTAATAGGTTAAAAGAAATAATAATTGATAAAATATAGGGAAAAATGTTTCTAGAAAATCGCTAATTGATTGAATGATGTCAAAGGTTATTTTGGTTTATCGGCTGACGGATGATAAAGACACCTGTCACAAGTACCTGTTTGCATACATGTTTATCATGTTTATATACGGCGGTGTGAATAAAATTGAAAGGTTTACAGTATGGTAGGTACAGTCATCTATTTAAGGAGGATTTCGTGATCCTAGCATCCTCTTTTTATGACATTTTTCAGTAGATATTCCGGGATCTACCGTAGATATTCACAAAAAGCTTATTCCCAAAATTTCAGTTGATTCCGATTTTCACATTTTTAGTGATTAGTCTGAATTAGTCCGAATAATCAGACCCAGAACAAAATATTAATTTCTGACATGATCGTGTTCTGGGTCTGATGAACTGTTTCCATTCGAAATCTTGATGTCAAATTGGACAAAAGAACTTAGATTAGAAGCACATGGTCCTACTTCACAGTTTTTAATCTCCTATTGATGTTGCGTAAATCAGTTTATTGTCACTATTGTGGACCATCCATTTGATACTTGAGTATTTGGACAAGCGGAACAGTTTTGACAGGCCTTTTGTCTACCTCTCTGTTTGTAAACAAACGAGGAGGTCGAATTGTCCTCCTCGGCGAATCACGAAAGTCAGCGTAATTCCCGTAAAGGCCATTTGAAGTAAAAATTAAAATATGTTTCTCGTCCGGGTTTTTAAAAATTAGGAGGATGAGGGGCTTTTTATTTTCTATTTGTTATTGGAAAACGACGCTAAATACCTGTATTTGGCACCATATTTTGGGTACCGGTATTCGACATACAGATTGATATCTGAGAAAAGGAGGAGGCCCTTTTATTTTATTGTTTTGAGAGGTAGGCCCCTAGTGATCACAAAACTCTTCTTAAATTATGTATTAGGCCAAATAAAAAAATAAACATGTTTCACGTCCCCTCCCGCTTCCTTTTTTGAGGTTTCCTCAAATATATTTTTATTTTTTGAAATTAAGTTATAACTTTTCAAAAAATATGTCTAGGAAGTTGGGATGCTTTCTATAGCCTTGTTAAGATACAAGAAACATTTTAGGAAGGTTTTGTGATCATTAGAGGGGGTGTAACTCTCAGAACAACAAATAAAAAAGGGCCTCCTCCTTTTTCCAGACATTTTTCTATACGCTAAAACAGCTCTAAGTGGGTATTTTATGATAAAAATAGAAAATAAAAAGCCCCTCTTCCTCCTTTTTTTGAAAACCGGACGTGAAACATGTTTTATTTTTTACTTAGCCTTATGCATTTACAAAGCTGTAAAACAAGTTTCAACTTCTGAAACATCTTTATCAACAAGTTATAACTGAAAGTTTACAAAATAAAAAGAAATTTGAAATATCTTCAAAAAAGGAGGAGGGCGCGGACGAGAAACATGTATTTTTTTTTACTCGGCCTAATACACATGTAGTACGGCACCAAGTCTGAATTATTAGCCGGGATTATATGCACTTTCAGTTTCGAAACACGTTTGAATGGGAATTGGATTGCGTACTTTCCCATTATGTTTGGTGAGCAAATTTTCCCAATATTTTGAGAAGTTGACGTCGAATGTTCTATTCTATATTGTTTGTCAATAATGTCTATAATGATAATCATCATCATGATAATACATGAATATTTATTGCCAATTCTGTCGGTCGGACATCCAGGCATGAAGTTGATGAACCGGCTGACAATACATGTAGGCTAGCACTGGAGTGAAAACAACATTCGCATTCACTGAACTCTGTGGAGTGTACATTGTATCACAAGCTATCACACCATTGTGCCAGGTTCGACTCTCTGCAAATAAAAATATGCGATAAGTTGTTTTCACTCCAATGCATGAATGGATGTGACGTGGCCCCGACCGAGAGAATAGTATACACGAGTTTAAAGTTGTAATTTTGTGTTTTTGTGATTAGCTAAATATGCTGTCTTAAATTGAGTAGGTTCTTCTCTGTCGACTAGTTGTTGCGGCAGATTATTCCAATTCCAGGGTCTTGAAGGTGAGCGGGGCCATTTAATGCTAAAGGTACAAAGCTTTAGTATAGCTGGAAAACAGTTGTTCATGGTTTTTGGTACACAACATTTGAAGATGTGGGGGGGGGGAGGGGGCAAATAATTATTGCATAGCCCAAGACCTTTGAATCTTGCACAGCCAAGTCCAAGTCCTTTAAAATACTCAAGTGCAAAGTCCAGGACTTGAGGACTACCGCTACATCACTGGTTTCTATTATCAGGCTAATTTTGATGGAATAAATCACAACAGTAGATTAGGCCCACATAGCCATTTATTCTGCCCAAATTAAGCTAATAACACCCCCCCCCCCTAAAATCAAGGATTACCTAGTTATCTTGGACCAAGCATATTTTTGGCAAGACTCAGAAGGAGTGGAGAGTAAGTATTTTTGGCAGGTTGAGGTGGGGGGGGTGCAAGTGAATTTTGGCATTTGTATGATGAACTGGTAAACTGATCATCTCAGGGATATGGATAGACTTCTCCATAGTCCACTTGTACATTTTGCATACTCAGGCTATTACATTTAAGCATAAAACTCTGATTTGTATTAATTAATTTGTGTGTAATTGATAGATTTTCACATCTGATATTTTCAGTCACCGACTCACCGTACTCCCTCTGTTAGCTTCCCAAGTGGACTACTTACTTTGGATTGTGGTCAACATTCTTAACACAGGTCTCTGTGTAAAGATATGCCAATTTCTGGCCTACTAAAATTGGCCATGATGTATAATGTAACCATTTTGGCCTATTTTAGCATTACAACTGCAAAGTTTTGCATGTGTCACACACATTTCCCTGGTATTAAAAGTCTGATAACGGATCAGAGGTACAATTTTGCAGTCCTGCCCCCAAACCGTATTACAATGTATAATGTAATTTTTATTGTAATGGTTGCAATTTTCAGATGAAGTTCTAGTATTGCCATTCAGTTTGGTGGCATATATAGAACTTGGTATGAGAGGTGTGTGATGTCATCTACCATCAACAAGCAGACAGACAACCATGTTGGTGCTAAATCTGATGTCTCTTCTGATTCTTGAGTGCTTCATTTCAACTATTGTTGCCCATGAAGAAAAAGTACCAGGTAAGTTTGACATTGGGGCTCCCCCCCCCCCCCAAAATTGATTGGAAAATTTAGAAAATCCCATAGGTAAATTGCCGAAAAATGACTTGAAGGAGGATGTTGTGATTGGTGGCAGCACATCCCTACTTTCCCTTTCATCAGAAATGTGTTGGTATTTTCAGTAGACCATCCTTTCAGTGTCATAGCATGAGTCATCCTGGGGGGGGGGCACCAGCAAGTTTCCTATGGGATTTTATAAATTTTTCAATTTTTGGGTGGGGGGCACGTGTACCCATTTCCCCCAATTGACATGATTTACTTACTTATTGTCACCTCCTAACTACACAAATTAGTCATGCTCACCAGGAGCACATTGTGGACTTTTTGCATTTTTAGCTGGATGTTGTGGCTCTGTTGTATTTCTAAATTTCTAGGTTAACAAACTCTTTCTCTACTTATATCACATTGGGAGTAATATATTGAGGATCTGAACTTTGAAATTTACTAGTCCAGAGTAATTTAGGGAACAAACCAAAAGATCAAGGAAGTCCTATTTATAAACCATCTGTAACAAAACTGGAAGTGGGTCATAATTAGCCTTTTTCGAGATATGGCAGACACAATAGGATAGCGCTGCACGAAGTGGGTAATTAGAGTCCGAAGTTTACTGTTTTCTAAAATCCATTTTCCGTGTTGTAATCCGTGTTCTAAAATTTGTAAATCTGTGTTTCATGAATTAAGCTTAAAATGTATAATAATGTCACAATAAAGTGTTCAATATCGCAATCAATATGCTCTGATTGGAATATTCTCACGTTAATAGGCCGACTGTTACCATGTTTGGAGGGATATACAATGTAGGGAGTTCATGCTTTGGTAAAATACCTTTATTTCAGTATTATTAAACAGTATTTTTATCATAAAAATTGACACACACAAGCCATGATTGTTTTTAACATTTATTTCTCTTATTATATTTTAACAATTTTTGTCACATCATACAAAATGTCATTTTCCGTGTTGTACCTCCGATTCCGTGATTTTTGTCCGTTTTGCGTAAAACGGAAAACTTCGTACTCTAGGTAAAGTCTTTTGAATTTGCCGGGGTTTACCCAGATTGAAGACTGCCCTCCTTTTGTGTACACCATACTTCGAAACAGGCTAATATCATCAGGGCTGTCAACTTTTTGGAATTGCTTGGCGTGAGACAGAGGCGTACCGGGATTTGCCGACTCCAATGTATGTTCATTTTGTACCATGATTATTCAAGAATGTGAAAAGCGGGGGGGGGGGGGGGGGGGGGGAGGAGCAACAAATTATTCATGACAATGCGTGATATTTTACTCATTTTCCAGCTTTTTGTGTGAGATTTACTACTTAGGTGTGAGATTATACTACCTTGGCGTGAGACCGTGAGAAAGTGACCCAATGCGTGAGACTCGCGGCCAATGCGTGAGAGTTGACAGCCCTGATATCATGAATGGTTTATAAGAGCATAGGTGAAAGATAATTTGACATTTTAAAATCTTCCTCCATAACAAAACTATTTTCTGTCTTAGGACTTCATCAATCTTTTTGGTATCATTGGATTATAATCAAGAAGTAGGATTTACTGATTTAGTATTTTGTTTTACCTTGTTTAATTTAGTTTGGACTCAACTTGTCAAACCAACATCATCAGCTCCCACTGAAGTATCAACTTATCCAGGACCAAGATCCAAGAGCACTGTATGGATGGACAGTGGCAAAGCATTAGCATGGATGTATGGTGGCATAACTGGCAACCCTGGTTACACATCAGGATGCCCATCTATTAAAGTCTGCTCTGATGGAGTGCTATTGGATGAGCTGTGGCTGTACAATATATTAAGTGATAATTGGAAACTTATTCAATCTGGCAACTCATCTAATGTCCCTGAATCGAGACATAGTGCGGTCACCTGTGGACAGTCAGATGAGAATTTGATGGTTCTGTTTGGGGGATATAACAGTAATAATGAAGTATTGTCAGATACTTGGATATTTGATGTTATAAATAAATACTGGCATAGAAGATATTATAATAGTGGTAGGGGGGAGTGTAGTGAACATCCAGAAGGTAGAGCGGCAATGCTTCACTGGTGCACATCTGATGCCTTGTGGATTTTAGGTGGTATAGATTCAGATGATAATGTACTTAGTGATATGTGGCGGTTTAACTTTGCAACTGGGTGCTGGACTCGGCAACAAACTTCTGTGTATTCTAATGATAAACCAAACTTGACAATTTCACTGAGGCCTCAGCCAGATTCACCTACATGGGTGCTAAATGACAAAGAACTTATTTTCCTGTCCAATGTTACAGATGACAAAATCGAAACAAAGTCAAATCAGACATGTGAATTGTGGACCATGTCGACGGATAATTTATTGTGGAAACCTTACAAATTAACCCCTCAAACACACCAAACATCTGTTAGTCACGACAACACATATGTTAAATTTTTGGGAGACACGCCACCGTGCAGAATATCGGCAGCATCTTGGGTTGACGAAAATGATAATTTCTGGTTATTTGGGGGGCATAGACATATTCCAAGGTTTATCAACAGAACTTCAGTGTACGTTTGCGATATCTGGTTACTAGAAACAAATAACAACACTTGGATTAAGTGGTTCCAAAAAAAGTACACCAAAGTGGAGAAGTACTTATTTCAAACAGTACCGTCTCACTTAACTGTACCTACACCACGTGCACACGCAATGTCTTGGTTTTATAACGGCACGCTATACCTGTTCGGCGGGGAGAGCCGAAACGGCGACAACGACAGCGTGAAGTATCTCAACGATTTCTGGAGATGGCACATGGGTCATCCTGAAGCAGCAAGCCGCAAACTACTCCTGCCACCAATCGGCGTGTTCTTTGTTACCCTTGGTGCCTTGTGTCTTTTGGCTGTTTGCGTGTTTGGGTCTATCTTTGTGGCTAAAGCGACCAGCCCACAAGCACCAAGACTGAAACCACCAACTTATAATGGTAAGATAAAGTACTCGCCTGTCAGCACTACTGAAGATGTATTATTTGAAGCATATCCATAGGTAACTCATTGTCACTACTTAATATTTTATCAGAGTAAGAGTTTGTTTATTTGCCAACTTCATAAAATCCGAGCCATTACACCCAAGTCAGAAAAAAGTGGTTTTTGTATTTTAAAATTAATAGGCCTTGTCTTTTGAAAATTCCAGACCTGTGTGGTACCTGGGCCAGCCGCACAACTGGGGTTGGGGGTGAGGTCCGGACTGCAAAACTTTGGGAACTGAGTAAAATAAGTGGCTTCTGAGAGGCTAGAGAATTGAAATTTATCCAAATTGTAGGCTATGGAGCTAAGAAATGCCAAATTCAAGCTTAAGAGCTACAATTATCGGAGTTTTATTCAAGGTGAGGCTAAAGAACAAGATCTTGATCCCGTCTGTCGGAACTATCGGTGAGCCTGAAAAGGGGACCCTTGACACATGACATACCTGTACCACCTTAACATGATAGTGTCCCTGTGGGCATGGTTCAAATCACACTCCTCAAAATGTGTTGGTGAGTTTAATGTTGAGGTGTGCGATGGTGTGCAATCGCACTGACAGTTTTCAAAAGACAAGGCCTCATTACTAGTTGTCGGAGTTTGAATAAGGGCAGTATTAACAGATATCTGTAAACAATTTGACAGGGTATGTATTATAATTATATCCCCACAATTTACAAAAACTACATAACTTTTTTCTCTGTGATTTGGCTCAAAAGATATCTTAACCATATATTTCAATACATGTATGGAGTTGTGGCTCTTAAACTTACAAGTCCAAATCTTATTTACCACTACCAGTAAGGAATTTACACTCTAAAATTTGACAATTATATTTATTACATCAACTCTTACATATCTTGCCCATGAAATGTACTACTCTACCTCCTTCTTCATTTAGGTAAATACTTTCTTCATAACTTTTTTTACTTGTCTTGTGTATAACTCTGCTAATTATCTAATTCATGCCATCAATGTCTTTGAAAAAGAAGTCAGCTTTGTTAAGAAATAACCACAATCTTGATAAGTTGCAGAATCTGGCAGAAATTCACAGAATCTCTTAGAAAACGTGGAGAATACAGTCATGTACGTGATTTACAAGTTACATAAAAAAATTAACTCCAAATTGTTTCATTAAATTCCTGAGAATTGCTGTTTAAAATAATAAAGGTTAAGGCTCACCTGAAACTTGGAACAAATGTTGATACCTAATTCACTGGTACAGGCTATGTAGGAGCTCACACATTATGTTTTGTGCCTTCAGGTCTAATTGTTTTAAAGTATTTTACTGACCAGCTGTGAGAGTCAGGTGCATTGTCCTCAGTATAGATAGTATGTAACTGTTGTGCCACAAAATGTGTTTTTGAAGCAAAACATATGCGACATAATCTGACCCAATCAGACCAAAGTTGACAATAATTTCAAAAAACAGTAAAAAACACAAGAAAATGAACAAATAAAATGTTTCTAACTTTGCAGTTAAGTATGCCAGGGGACATTCGGATTCCAGCACCAGGAAGTTTAGGTACATGTACCAATGTACCATGAAAAAATAATAACTATAAAGATTTCCGGCTTTGGTCCGAGTGTATCAGATCATGTCACATACAATTGAAACATAAATACTATAATACTGCTTATAACCTTGAATGATATCATCGTAAGTAATACTTTTATCTTTGTACCTGCATGTAGCATCATCTAGCAGAAGAAATGATCAAGATTAGGCTCATTTGGTGATTGCATGTACCATATTCGTTTCATTAATTATCCATGTCGCTATAAGCGCTCATGTGTGGGATCATTATCAGTAAGGCCACTATAAATATCTGGAAAACACATTAAGTTGGGAGCTGTACAAAGTTTGGTGGTATAGAGGTGAACATTGACTTGATTATATTTTAAGCCTACTTAATTGGGTTGTCCTTGAAAGTTTGCCTGGTCAACTGGATCCCCCTTTAACAGGATCAAACTACATGTACCAAACACAGAACCATCAACACATAAAATCCATATTTTGCTAATTTTTTACATACTGGGGTATATGCAATTATGTAAACAATATAAAAAATATAAACTCTCACCCAAAATGACTTTGTTAAGCACCCAGGACGGTTAATGGAACGAATACGGTAATTTACAATGTAATAGTGCTTCTTCAGTCACCTAGGTAAGTGTCAGCACATGGCTGTACATACATGTATATTAACTTGACAATTCACCTACTTCACTCAGCACAGCAGTGTATGGGAAACTTTGTCTTATTTTCTCGTTTTAAGGAGCCATGTTTTTGTGAAAAAGTTGGCCAAAGAAAAACAGGTTTTTCAAAAACTTGGCCTTTCAAAATTTGATAAACCTGGTTTCTCGATTTAATAAGCCTGGTTTTTGCATGGAATCAAAGAGCCAAGTTTTTGATAACCTGGTTTTTTACGACTGAAAAAACGTTTTTGTCAAAGACTTGGCTTTTAATTTACATTAACCAACACTTATATAGCGCCTTTACCACTGGATTCAAAGGCTTTTAAATCTGGTTTATCAAATCAAAATAAAGGTTTCTCAATTTTAAAAACTCTGGTTTCTCAGTGCTCTGGAAACCGGGTTTCGTGGCGAAAAGTCAGGTTTCTCTCCTTTACTGTGCAAAGTACTTGCCATACCCTACACTTACAACTGTGGTCTTTATTTATAACTCAATTATGTGCCGGTTTTTTTTATCTAATAACACTGTTCAGGAACTGGATGGTCACGGTTAGTGTGCATCCATTGTTACACACCAGCTTCTCAATCTTGTGTGTTGGGGTGCTTGTGCCCCGGGGCTTGTGCTGGTGTTTACACATATGTTTTGGTGCGTATGGCAGACATTGTATATTTTTGGTATGTAAGTGTACCCGTCAACTTCAAAAGTAGGGTACAATTCGGTGACACAATTTGAAAAGTAATTTTGAAACCGGGCATTATGATTAAATGTTTTTTGAGACCTGGGCATTATCAATCAATGCATTTTGTTCAATTTTACAGGGAACACTTATTATTATAAATATATCCAATTCACTCACAAATTGTAATGCTTGATCATTTTACATAATGTGTTGTGCCATGATGTTCAAGAGAACCAGACAGACATGCATGTTCTCTTTCTCTCTCTCCATCTCTGTCTCTCTCTCTTAAAGTGTCAAATTTAGCTACTAAAATATACTCACACATGTGTACAGTAACAACGAGATAGAACTAAAGAGTACTGACTCGGCCATGTTTGTCTGTCTCGATCATGGAGGGAAAATATCTCTGGATGCCAAAACTGCGCGCTTAGTGTAAACCTTTGTCATGCTCAAGCAAGGGGTACTACACCCCTCGATAAATTTGTGTCTATTTTTGCATTTTTCTCAAAAACTAATAACACAGTGGTAACAAAAGTTATGTATATTATAGGGGCAAGGAATCCAATTACTACACTGGAATTGCAGTGACCCAAGACAAGCGGTTTGTTATTTATGATAAGAAATAAGGTACCGCTACGATGTACCTCATTTCCTATCATATATACTGAACCGCTTGTCTTGAGTCACTGAAATTTCAGTGTAGTAATTGGATCCCTTGCCCCAATAATATACATAACTTTTGTTACCAGTGTGTTATTATTTTTTGAGAAAAATGCATAAATAGTCACAAATTTACCACAGGGGTGTAGTACCCCCTTAAAGACGCACATTAGCATTTGATTCCGGGCTCTTACTGGTAAATGTATACACAATTTGCTCTCCATATGTGACAAACCAAGATGTGGAATTACTATTGCTTATAATTATGCATGGTGCAATTTTGAGTTGGTACTCTTTGGGTATAATCTCTTTGATGGTAACATATATGTGACCAGCTCCAACAAAACCTGCAACAAGTCATGGCCCCGGTCATGGCATATTTTTGAGTTATAGGCCTTTAAAGATGACATTCCCATAAAAAATGAAATTTTGGAATTCTTAATTTCATGGTATTTGACCTTAGGACTGAGTGGACTTTCATATCCTTGAAAGTACTTATTAAAAAAAAGGATTATTTAATCAATAATTGACAGTTGAACTATGATAATCCCTATTCAATCCTGTGTAGGGCAGGAAACTAATTAGCCCATTGGCCCATTACACAGATTAGCAGTCTGGCAAAAATATCAAGGTATCATTTATAAAATTATTCATATCTTGAAAAGTATTGATGCTATGTCCCGTGCTATGTACATGTATATAATTTTTGGTATCATTTTGAAGCTTATTGTCCCATGCTTAAATTTTTATTCAAATAATGAAATGTTTAAAATGTGTCAGCCTTGTTTGTGGTTTTGTCAGAACGGGTCACATACCGTATTGTTTGTAATAAACGCCCCGGGGGTGTTGCATTTTTCCAAAAGGGGGGTGTTTATTGAAGGTGAATTGTCAGTGAAAAAACTTTAAAATTGGGTTAAATTTCCCGATGGTGCTCCTGTAGAAAAGATGGATTTACTGCTATACTAATGGCTAAATAATCTTAGAGAGGATCCATGTTTCTGTAACAAAAAATTTGTGTGAATTTGTACATTTCCTGAAAGGTCTATAGAAAAAAGAATTGTGCTTTAAAAATTCCAAATCAACTACACTTGCAAAATTTTCATGCATGTGAATATTTGATGCTTTACAGTAGACATGAATGGAGTTTTCATTTATTACAATTTTTATTTGATTATTAATTCCAACTTTTTGATACAAATATAATCATGATTATATATTTTATAGAATACAGTGATTGTTGGTGACAAAACTGACAACTTGCATTGTATATGTATTTTATTGTAATGCTAAGGCAAACCATATCGTTACCATAGTTACAGCTTCTGTGATTTAACATTGCTATTCATAGTCATACCTTCTGTCTTTACAGCAAATGTTACTCTTCTCTCTAACATCACTTAACATATTAGCAATAGAAGTATATTTGAAACTCATGGTTCTATGGGATTTGAAATTACTACAGTCATGTGTGAACCCTAACTTTCCCCATTGTTTAATTGGTTTGAGATAAACAGGGTGTACAGTCCAACCTCTCTTATCCGGACCTCTTTTATATGGATCTCTCTGTTATCCGGCTGTGAAATCTTCACAGGAAAACATGTTTTTGATGATTTAACACCTTAATTCCATGCTCTGAATGCTTAGAATGCCATCTTTTGTTGTAACAATTTCAGTCCTGGGAACTTTCAATGCAGAATTACATGTAATTCACTCATCCGGATTTTCCACTTATCCGGACAATGCTTGGTCCCATCATGGCCGGATAAAAGAGGTTGGACTGTATTTGGTACAGAAACAGGGTAAGAAAGTGTGTCCTTATGTTGTACTTAATATAAATGTATTGCAATACTATGTGTGAGTGATCAAGCAAAATGTGTCTCTGCAAGCAGAATCATTGTTTTGTTTTTTCACATTTAAGTATTACTGATCTGAATGATGCACAACCCTTGCGGCTGGGTACCTCCCCCTTCAGCTGGCAGGGCAGGCAACACATTCATGTAGGGGAACCTTTGAGCAAACTCCAGGGTTAATATTTGTGTCTATGTTACAGGCCACACAAATAAAGAAAACTTGGTTTAATTTACCTTATCAAATTAAACTTCCTAATGAAGTTTTGCTGACAATCATAGCCTGCTGTATTTACATGTAAGATTTGTTATGTCCAACCCATTTTGCTTGATTTCATCATGTATTTATTATTTTTAAAACTTTTAATCAATGTCCGTTTTACAAATTGCCAAAAATAAGAATAATTTATTTTTTTCCTTGCTATTTAAATGTACATATATATGTACAAAAAAGTGTCTAGCATAATGGTGTGTAGTGCTATATATTATTTGCCCACAGAACTTGCATTTTCTTCCGAGATTGTAAAATGTTAACCCATTTTTGTTCCGAGTGGCAGTTGTTCTATTTTATTCAATTTATGTTCTAGATGATGCGGTACTTTGTAAAAATAATTTTTCATTTTTTTATTATTTACTTAGAATTTTTGAAAAAATAATTTTAATGCAGATTTGATTATTTCAAATAACTTTTAAATGTTGGAAAAATGAGATTCTATTTTAATTTGACACTGATTTTATAATGTGTAGTTTTAATTTCCACATCCATTTAGGTAACACCATATCATATCTTCATCATGAAATTTAAGAAACAAAAATAATATTATATAAAAAATAATGTTATATAACATTATAATCTTCGCTACTGTCTGTAGCCGTTACAGACTTGGTGTGTGTCAACTTTGCTCCTTCTCTAGATAGTATACTATAATTATATAGAGCAACATAGCCCATAAAATAGTGCTAATTATGTGTGCAAATCAGATGTAAATCTTGTGTATGTTAAAATGTTTTGTGTATATAATAGTGTGATGTATAAATTTGCCAATGGTCAGTATTATTTACCAGCTGCTCTGTCTTGATTGCCTGCAAAAAGATGGACAGCTTAAAAAAAGAAATAAAAAATATTTCACCAAAAAAAAATGAAAAAAACAAGTGGAATTCCACTTGCGAGCTTGGAAATTTGGTACACATAAAAAAATCATGGAATTCTCAAAAATCAAATTCAGGCTTTTTGATTTTTAATTGAGAAGAAAAAACCATTTCAATTGCTGGACATTTTCCCTTTTTAATTGCATTTTAAAAATTTAGATTTTCAGTCAATGGGGGAAATTCCTGGAATTTTAAACCTTTTACAGAAATTTTACAGAGGGTGGAACACAATTTTTGGAATGGCTCAATGACTGGCATTGATTATTTCAAATATTGTTTAAACTAGGGGTTATGCAATGGTTAAGACAAAGCAACGAGAACAAATATATATATTTCTTTTAGTACTTCTTGAAGAACGATATCATATTGAAAGCAACGAAATGTAACGTTTTCTGTATTTACATGTACTTACTTTGTACTATATATAATAGTGTACTCCTCATTGTCAAATGGTTTATTTTTGTTTATTTATTTTTCCCATTTAGAGAATATGTTGTAGACATATAATGTCGGGCCAGTTTTTGAGAAATGTATTCCAGTATCATGAATGATGATATCACTGAAATTTTGAATATTACTCTGCAACAGGGGTGAAAATAAGACCAAAAAAGTGGCCCCTGGTTCACCAAGATTTGGAGTGAACCAGGGGCCACTTTAGATGAACGTGGCAAAAAGGCAAAAAAGTGGCCCCTGGTTCACCAAGATTTGGAGTGAACCAGGGGCCACTTTAGATGAATGTGGCAAAAAGGCAAAAAAGTGGCCCCTGGTTCACCAAGATTTGGAGTGAACCAGGGGCCACTTTAGATGAACGTGGCAAAAAGGCAAAAAAGTGGCCCCTGGTTAACGAAGCGTGTGGGGGAAGAATGTGGCTCTCGGGGGTCGCCGGACCATTAAGAAAAAAAGTGGCCCCTGGTTCACCAAGATTTGGAGTGAACCAGGGGCCACTTTAGATGAACATGGCAAAAAGGCAAAAAAGTGGCCCCTGGTTCACCAAGATTTGGAGTGAACCAGGGGCCACTTTAGATGAACGTGGCAAAAAGGCAAAAAGTGGCCCCTGGTTCACCAAGATTTGGAGTGAACCAGGGGCCACTTTTGAAAAGTGGCCAAAAAAGTGGCCCCTGGTTCACCAAGATTTGGAGTGAACCAGGGGCCACTTTAGATGAACGTAGCAAAAAAAGTGGCCCCTGGTTCACCAAGATTTGGAGTGAACCAGGGGCCACTTTAGATGAACGTGGCAAAAAGGCAAAAAAGTGGCCCTTGGTTCACCAAGATTTGGAGTGAACCAGGGGCCACTTTAGATGAACGTGGCAAAAAGGCAAAAAAGTGGCCCTTGGTTCACCAAGATTTGGAGTGAACCAGGGGCCACTTTAGATGAACGTGGCAAAAAGGCAAAAAAGTGGCCCTTGGTTCACCAAGATTTGGAGTGAACCAGGGGCCACTTTAGATGAACGTGGCAAAAAGGCAAAAAAGTGGCCCTTGGTTCACCAAGATTTGGAGTGAACCAGAGGCCACTTTAGATGAACTTGGCAAAAAGGCAAAAAAGTGGCCCCTGGTTCACCAAGATTTGGAGTGAACCAGGGGCCACTTTAGTTGAACGTAAAAAAAAAAAAAAAAAGTGGCCCCTGGTTCACCAAGATTTGGAGTGAACCAGAGGCCACTTTAGATGAACTTGGCAAAAAGGCAAAAAAGTGGCCCCTGGTTCACCAAGATTTGGAGTGAACCAGGGGCCACTTTAGATGAACGTGGCCCCTGGTTCAACAAATTTAACTAGGAACCAGAGGTTATTTCCAATCTCCAAGGGGCCAATAAAAATAAAGATATGCTGGATGAGTTTTAAAAATATAAGCACTAGTTGGTTTGAATTAGAAATATTTGGTTCACTATCCAGGTGGCCAGTTGCATGAAAGATGTGTACCCTAGGGTACCCTGGTCAAGTAAAATTGAGATGGAACCAGGGGCCATTTCAGAATTTCTGGGGGCCAAACGGTACCAAAGAGTACCATCTCCGCCATGTTTATGTGTCACTCATGGAGGGCTTATACATGTAGTGTACTTTCGGATAATTTTGCTATGCTCCCCACAAACTTTAATTTGCATACTGTTCTATGCCAAAAATGTGCACTGCCTTGTGCTGTGCCAAAGATGCACCCAAAACACTGAGTGCGCAAAATTTTGTAACACTCAAACTGAAAGATGCAAATTATCATTTGATTTTGGGGCTCTTGCCGTAAACGCTGGAGGTACAATATTTGCCCTCCTTGAGACATACCCATACACACAAAAACAATTCTAAACATTTTATGGATTTTGGTCAAAATGTTTTTAAAATAACATCAAATGTCAGATTATAATGATCGTGAAATTGTTTTGTAGGAAAACACTTCAGAAACATTTTAAGAATGTCAATGTAAAATGTTTAATATTTTGTTAACACTTTTATGTGTTTGTCAACACTTAAATGTTTGTCAACACTTTTAAGTGTTTGTCAACACTTTTAAGTGTTTGTCAACACTTTTAGGTGTTTATCAACACTTTTAAGTGTTAATGTTTTGTCAACACTTTTAAATAACACAACTCAAAAAACAACTCAAGCAATCAGAGATGCCACTCAGTTCCTCTCAAAAAAACTGAAACCTGAAAAAGCATGTGAATGCTGGCCAAAAAGCCTCAAACAGGCTAAAAATGAATAAAAACGTATGAATTTGGACTGACAAAAAAACTTTGCATGAAAGAAGAGCAATGTTTTTATACAAATAAGATATTCTAGTTTGTCAAACTCATACAGTTAGCTCTATGGTGCGATTTTGATTCAGTAATATTTGAGTATAGAGGGTATGCAATACGACGTCACTCATATTAAACGGAGTCATCCTCATTTAAATAAAATTCTGTCCTCCATAAGGTACCACAGGAAAATTCGCATGATAATACAACAAAAACGTGTGAAAGGTATGATTGGTTGTGGAATCGATCTCGAGACCTGTCCCTCTGTCATCTTAAGTTATCTTAGAACTGTCCTCCAGCATGGCTGCCATTTCAATTGTTATACAGTTCCGGTTGGTTTATTGCATACACTCTATAATATCTTTGGTTTCACATGAAAGAAATTGAATGGTTGCATGTAATGTGTGTGTATGAATTGACATCTGCATCACAAATATTGTGTTCATGGTTTGCTGTATCACCAGTACTGCAACAGGTGTGCAAAACTGCATAATACTTGGATGCTGTAAAAAAAAGTGAATTTTCGTTGCTTTTGATCGATGTACATGTAAAAGACAAGTAAAAAAAAAAAAAAAATTAAGGTACCAGTTATGTTCACCCACTGTACATCCTAAACAAAGACAGATATATCATAATTGGAACCAGCAGCCAATAGCTGCATCTTTTAGCTTGAATTTAAGACCTTATTCGTTGAAATTGTTTTAGAAATAAAGACACTGCGATCCAAAAAGCCAAGGAAGATGGCAATTTAAAAGTTGCAGTTTGCTCCATTCCATGCCCTATTGATTTGTACACAAAGCATTCACGAGCAAGAGAACTAGCGCCGTGCTTTCATTGATTTTAGCACATTAAAACTAGTGTTTTGCTTTCATTGATTAGAACACAAAAGTGCAACTTTTGATTTCGTTTCTTCATTAGGTTTTAGATCACCATTTCTTTAATTCTCAACCAATTTCAACAAATTAGGTCTTAAATCAGAGCTAAAGAGTACAGGTATTGGCTGCTTGTTTTGACATATGTGTCTTTATTTAGGATATACAGGGGCGAACACAACTGGTACCTTAATTCTTTGGCTTACTGTATATTTGGAATATTCAATTTTTCGACATCACTTTCACAATAGAAAGCAATACTGTATAGTGGAAAATTTTCATGGGTTTTTATTTTCACCCTTATCGACTGCTCAGTGCCAGAAGTGGGCAAGTGCAATAGCTGCCATGTGTAGATGAGGTTAATATTGCCAAATGTTCACAGGGCAGCTATTGCATTTGCCTATTTTTGGCATTAAGCAGTTGTTATATTCAGAACCACAAATTTTAAAAATATTCTTGCCCTGTAAATGTTGAATGTATTTATTTATCCACAAAATCACAACAACAAAAAATGCTTAAATATCCTGCTGTACAGTAATATGTGACCTGCTACCACAAAATGACCGTTAAGTCGCAAGTTGGTAGTTTCGAGACACCCTGGCTACTGCCGTTGGTGTTCTTTGTTTTACACACACATGCACCTGTTCAAGCCAATAGTATGTCTGTATGTCCTTTGTGATTGGGACACAATATGGGCCATTCACAAAGGGCATACTGCTGGTTTGCATAGGTGCGCAGCAAATAAAGAACATCAGCTGCCATTGTCCTGAAACTACATGTACCAACTTACGACTTCATTCTCATTTTGTGGTAGCAGGTCATAAACACATCAAAAGAAATAAGTCCCCCTCTGAAAATTTCGTCATAACATCGTAAAGTAAAACTTTGCACCAATAAAACTTACTTAGAAATAATTATATGATTGTTTACTAAGTGTTTTGTGAAAATGAAAGATGTCCATGACTTCATGGCTGAATGAACCCAAATTGAAGACAAAAACTGCCCTTTCCAAAAGTCACCAAGTAGGCCTATGCTTGTTAACTGCAAGGCGTATTGGGACAAGGAATGGAACTGGCCATCTTGCAACTCACTGTGCTGAACTTTGCACCAAGGGGATTTGCATGGCTGAATGATCAAGAATCGATACACATTACAGTAAATGTTCACTTGGTGAGGATTTTAAACTGCACTCAAACACATGGGTTTTCCATTAGTAACAAGCCATGAATCAACTTTTGTGACAAGCATAGGCCTACTTTGTGACTTTTAAAAAGGGCAGTTTTTGCCTTCAATTTAGGCTCATTCAGCCCTGAAGTCACGGAAATCTCTCATTTTCACACAGCACTTAGTAAACAGTCATATAATTATTTCAAAATTAGTTTTATTTGTACAAAATGAAACCTTACAATGTTATGACGACATGTCCAGAGGGGGACTTATTTCTTTTGATGTGTTTATATGTGCATGTCATTCTGAATTAATAATTTGCAAATATTGTCAACATCAATGTATGAATGTATTTGTGATGAAATAATAATTTAATAAATATGAAATATTTATACTACATGTATGATGTACTGATTAATGCTTGCTTTGTGTTCTTTACATTCTGTGTATTCTTAAATATCAAGGACTAAGAACCGAAACGATGTCCAAAAGTGATGTTGAAAGAAATAATATTATGAGTTTGTACAGCAGTGTAGCCAGCTTTTCGTGTGAGGGGGCAAAACCAAATTTCCATCCCCATTCGTCAATTTTTCGACCTTTAAAACTTTACTCTTTGCCGTACCAATATTTTGGGGGGGGGGGGTGGCAATTTGCAGGCTATGCCACTTTAGTTCGTATCTATCATGAACATAAGACTGGTAAAAAAAATCTTCCACTTCTTTTTGAGATAAAATTGATCCAGGAACCTCTATATGGAGTGTATTCAATACACTCATGACAGTCATCCTCATTTAAATAAAATTCTGGCCTCTGTAAGGAGCCTGTAAGATATGGGGCAATTTGCATGATACTACAATAAAACTGGTATGAATGGTTGTGGAATCAAACTAGAGACCTTGTCCCTCTGTCATCTTAAAACTGTCCCCAACATGGCTGCCATTCTGGTTGGTTTATTGCATACACTCTTTTGCAAAGTAGGTGTTATAATCAGTAAGACTACCTTACCAAAGGATGAGATAAAAGTGTTGCGATTTAAGCCATACATGAGCTCTACAAAATAGTGCAATATTATTAATATGACAAAATGGCTCGACCTATTTTGCATGCATGTTCCTCAAACATCAAAGCGATTCCAAATTATGACATGGGCACACTTCTTGCACAGAAAGTATCCAAATATTTGCTGAAAATGTGGCTCAGGCTGGCATGTTTTAGATTTCCACAATAAAAAAGCTTATTCCTAAACTTTCAGTCGATTCCAATTCTGCATTTGGGAGTTGAGCATGACCGTGTTTACATACGCATGTAGGTTCCATTTCATTCACTGTCGAGGTGGTTTGTGGTGAAATGGAATGGAGCAAATAAACGTAAGCAGTACAGCACTGATTTGTCAGGAATTTAACAGAGAACCCGTCTCATCAAACCACTCTAATGCTGGTTTCGTACTTTCTGCCGCTGAGTGGCGTGACCCTTCATCATGCTGCTTGCACTTTTCTGCAAGCGGAGCAGCACGCCACTGAGCGGCATGACTATGAAAGCCAATATTGCCACTCGGCACTGCTCCAAAATCGTATTTTGTTCTCATACGGTAGATGGGCACCGCTCTGAGTTGACTTGAATTAAACTCTTAGTGATCATGGCGATGCTGTCGCTTGGGCTAAGCCGTAGTGATCGATATATCGGCTTGCCGCTGGTCACCGATAGCATTTTGGGTGCGACTGCCCAGTGGAGCAAAATCATTGTCAGAGCAGCAAGTATGAAACCTCTTTGAAAGTAACACTGGCAAGTATTATCGAAGTTGGAACAGATAATAGATATACGGTACACAGCGTCATCATCCCTATATCTTCGTGTCAAAAATTGCCGTGATAGTACGGCGAATCCTCTCGTTTTTCGATAGATATATTAGCTACGCATGGCGATTTTGTTCGAGATAGGCCGAGCGACTCAGGCTAAGCATAGTACGACTATCATGTGAGATACCACCAAGTTCTATTCTACAAATTATTACGATTTGCGCATGCTCTAGTATCCCATATGGTGTTGCTATTACAAGGAAATTTGATTTGTTTTGAGGTAAACCCCAGGTTTTGTTTCCAATACACTAACTTGAAATGCAATACACTAATTTAGCGACCATTGCTGTTGGCTCTGGATACATTTTTACTGCATTTTTGGCGTAAAGTTAAAATTGTGATATATTTAATTTTGAGAATTACAATTATATAAAGGAACACAAATTCACCTAAAATCCAGGTGCTTGTATTGAATATTCGATCACACGTGTATTTCACAATGCATATGTAAACTTTCTTGATCTATGTCAACAATAGAATATTGATTTCACCAACGGAGTATGGAGATATGAAAAAGATATTTATAATACAGGGTGTTGACACTGTGGTAATGCATATCAACAACTAAGAGCTCTGTAACAACTTGTGTGATTTCATATTGGCAATGCCAACTATTTTATTGTTCACATTACCACAATACAGGTAATTAATAAACTAAATTTAATTTTATATAAATCAATTATTATAATATACTACTGCTAAGTGTATCACTATTCATAATAATGGTACAGAAAACACTAATTGGCTACTAAAAATATAGAGCAATTTTATATTTTTCAATGTTTTTGCTTCAAAATAAATTTGTTTCTGCATGAAACAGCCTCAAAAAGGAAATTTAAATGCTATAACTTGAATGATTAAACTACATGTTAAACTGAATGCACTGAAATTAGTATGCCTTGACTCAGACAATACACTGGTATGAAGAGCAATTTGAATATCTGTTTTTCCTTCATGTAAGAAATCACCAAAACTAGTCTAAATGTGAAAACTTCATTGAGGGATTATAAGATTTATTCCCTGAATAAAGTCTTACCCTAGTCTGACTGCATGTCTTACATGAAGGAAACACCCAAAGGAAACACATCTAATGTAATAAAGCAAATCAGAATTTTTTATGTTAACTTCAAGAATGTCCCCCAGGGGACGAGGTTGTCGATCTGGTCACATACCATAGAGTTACAGAGCAAATGCCAAGCAGCAGTTTTTGATTATGATATCTAAAGAACACTGGCACCAACCCGCTGCCCTTTTTAATGGTTTGCCCATTTCTGAAATAGGCAAAGCATTTTTGCACACTGCAAAAAAGAAGAAAAAAACAACAACAAAACAAGCCTTTTTTTTTTTTTAAAGCAAGCGAAAAGGCCTGAAAATTCCACTCTTTCCTGTTTTCAATAATATTAGGAGAAAAAATGTTGCAAACATGCTGAAATCCTGAACTAACTTTATACACCCTTGTTGTATCCTGGGTGGCTAACTTTGTCGAATTAGAGCACCCATAATAAGTATGTCTTATCTCAAGTTGAGAGTAACATTATGTTGGATTTTGCAGTGGCAGATTTGAATTGTGCACGACACCTTAATCCAGCGGGCCTATACACACGCATAGAAGTGCGATTGTCCATAAGATGGCAACGCAACCGTGTAAATGCATCGATTCTAATCTGCCACTGCGAAATTCAACATGGCGTTACTCTCAACTTAAGATGTGACACACTATACACCCTCCTTGCTTGCAACCCTACTACAAGCAATTCACCAATACAATTACCAATGTATAAGTCAATACTTTTGCAATTTGAGCAAAAGTAATATTTAGCTATTTTGTTCATTTGGTGGCTGCTCAATCCTGCCACATAAGTATGTGCAATGCATTACTGAACATTTTCTTTTGTGCATCTTTAATTTGACGGTTGTGGCTGCGTTTACAATAATAACCTCAAATACGTTGCAAGAACCACATACCAATGATTTAAAGCATTTGGTTACCAATATTTGTCACAAGGCAACAAAAACTCATCATAAATTCACACACATGGTTGACTCCAGCTGCACACTGAATCAACCACAAGGCCACCCACTTTGTAATTCCCATCCAAACACACACCAATAATTGTTTACGGTTCATCAAATTGGCCTAGGCTTCTTGTTACTCTTTGCTTCAGTCACAAGTACCAATTTCTAGCTGCATTTTAATAAAGTCAACTATTATATTGTTACATAAGTTTAATTAATAGTAATAAGCAATATATGGCAGTGAACAAGAAAACTCACAATCCAATGCAAATGTTTTTGAGTTCTGAAATTATTTGAGATAATTATTTAAAACCTGCATGTGACATAATCAAGGGTAATAAATCACATGCCAGTAATTTCCAATTAGAAGTTTTTAGATCATTTTCTGTCAGTTTACGAATGCTACATTTTGATGCAAACCCAATCAAAATTGGACATCCGGTTACCGAGTTATGAGTAATTTAGCAGTGTCTGAAAACAATATAAATCAAAAGAATTTGAACACTGTTTTTGCCAATATCTCAAAAACAATAATATTAGCAACATCCAACTCATTCCCCTTGATCATGTCACTTTTTACAAACAGGCATATTCTCTGCAAGTGTAAGCATATTAAGCCTGAAGTACAAACTACTGTGAATGAGATTCACCTGAGATTCATAATGCATTGACTGGCCCACTCAGGTGCATGTACTTCTTCTCATGTTAACAATTCACATGTCTGTCGAGAAGTAGGGAATAGAATTTTAAAGAACATATTTTTCACTTTGGTTTTATACCATTTCAGGAATAGAATCCAGTCACTCAACTTCTTGAAGAAATATAAATGATTGTACATAAAATATCTTTATCAAGGTATCAATACTGGCATTATTTTTCTTAAAATATACAATTAACTGATTCCAATCCAATTTTTAGCATAATTATACGACTTTGGAAAGCCCAATTGAACATTGGTAGCTTAAAACAATCCATAGATGGTCTCCGTTACTGGGTCAATATCGATGTCATAGAAGCAAGGCCTTGTGGGAAGTCCTGGCATGGTGCTCATCTGAAAAGAGGAAACATAACATACTCATATTTAAATTAACAATGTAATGCACTTCTGGAAGTAATTTCAAAAAGAGTGAAAGCACCACATGCAAAGTTGAGAATTAAATTATAACAAAAACTGCAAAGAAAAGTTGCAACCAAAACATGAAAATGTGAAATAATACAAGTTACGTGAAATAATTGAAGATTAACTTAGAAGTGCATGAATTTTGTATATTGGCATGTTATTTCAGCATTTTTTCATAAATAGTTTGGATCAGCCAAGTGTGTGTATTATTACAACAAAGAGTTTCATTTAAACATTCAGATGATTATAAGTGAACCACCACCCAGTGAACCATCACTCAGTGCCAGAAGTGGGTAAGTGCAATAGCTGCCATGTATAGCTGCCAAGTGTAGATGCGTACAATATACTGTGTAAATTGCCAAGTGTTCACAGGGCAGCTATTGCACTTACCCACTTCTGGCACTGAGCAATCAATATTACAGGTGCTTGATCAGATAGGCTGGCTCATCACCCTAATTGACCCATCAAAATGCCAATTTTGGTATCAGGTGAAAGCAAATATTTCTCTTATATCGCCAGTGAAATTTTAGGCCTGAAACATGTTTTTCGTTTAGGCGGTATGAACAAAAACATAATTTTTTTGCATCAAGAAAACAAATCACTTGAGAAAGTTGGAATGATGTTTGGGTGATGGGCCTCGATGTGTTACAATCAGACCACTATTAATTATCTGGTCACACACCTTTAATGGAGTGTTTGTGAAATTCTTCACTGATTATGTAATTTACACTGAACTACTTGGTAATGTGTCAAAGTACAACAGAATTGTGAAGAGGCAGCTTTACTGTTGAGGCAGCTTTACTGTTAAGTATAGCCTATACAAAAACACTTGTGACTTGCGACTCTATCCATAATCTTTTCATAATTTTAAAAGTTTCACAGCAAGCATATGCCTACACCATATACTCAAATCAAGGCCCAAATTATCTTACGAATAGGTCCGTTTGCACAAAACAAGTTCGACCAGGTTCAAATTTAGACTTGGTTGAACTATGGAGGCTAGACTTAAGGAGGGATCCCTTTAATCTTTTCCAAAAACTTAAACTGCAGCCATCATATATTAAGCTACATGTATTTGCCCTTAACAGGATCTACTACAATAATATAGAACAAGGTATGCAAATACCAAAAAGTTTCTTATCCATATAATCTCTATAGTTAGACCAGGTCTAAAGTTAGACCTGGTCTAACTTGTTTTGTGCACACAGACCTTACAAAATGTAATTCTATAGAAGGCTGCAAAGCCCACAGCAGCAGTGGGTTGTTAGCAAGAACAAGCTCTACTTTTACCTACTTTACACAAGTAAGAAAACAGAAGTTTTAACAACCAGCAGTTGGAAGAAACCAGCTTGGAAGCAGTGCAATATGAATAAAATAACTCCCCAAAATTAACTAGCATGTTTTACAACGATAAATAAAACCTAAAACAGCATGAACTTGTGTCATCTTTCCGTCTAATCTCTGCACACACCACCCCCTTTCTGTCTACTCTCTGTACGCACACACCTCTCCCCCCTTTCTCTCTCTCCCTTTTTCGGTCTCTCCTACTCTCTTTCTTCCAAATTTGTTTCTTTTTGCTATTTTCCTGTTTAGTTTAGTTTCCAATCATCTTAGTAACACAACAATAACATAAAAATCTGAAAATTTTAATCAATTAATTTATCTCTAACTTTATCTCTGTCTCAAAATATGAAAACACAACACACCGAGGGAAAAAAAGAATGGCAGGCATACAACAATCAATTAATCAATCATTTCTAATTTGTCTCACGTACCACTTCAATCCTTTCCATGTCCGCATAAGGCACCTCATTGCTACGCCTGTAAGTAGACATTTCTGGCCGAACCGCGACCTCGTCGCCATTGTGTGATAAAAATTACGCCCCCACTAAAAAGATTGAACAGAACACAAGCCAATGCAAGTTTTATTAATAACCATAATCAATTTATGATGCAAGAAATGTACACGGCTCAAGTCCAGTTGATTTACAAATTGCTGAAGGACCCCGATGTTGGATTAATTCTACTTTCATGTATACTTCATTTTTATATGGTGCAAAAATCATCACATGAACGCATGCATCAGTAACAGGGGTTTGTGAAGGATCTCTTAATACCACACAATGTTTAAAAACATTGATCTGAAATTCTTTGATCATATCCCTGCTACGCATGTAATGATTAAAATAAGCACTTTTTTCTTTGTGTTGCTCTATTAGCTGAAATGTTACAAACGAGTTTGGTATTTTTAAATGACGAGCTGGCATAGATTTGGGAAATAATAGCACAGGGGTCATTATTACCTTTATTCTATAAATTATTCCTTCCTCGGGCTTGAACAACCTACAATTCCCCATATATATTTGACTGACATGATGCAACTTTAATTCTGTCTAAAGTTTTCAATTATGTAGTCAAATCCAATGAAATTCTACTCATTTAGACAGTTTCGTCTTCCTGGTCGGAAGACTTCTTCAGTAATGCGATGATCCGCTGGTTTTCCCGCGAGACTTCTCATCCCTAGAGAGCACAGGAGAACCACATCATTGACTGGGAGGGGGCTAAGATTCTCGAAAGGACTCAAATAAACACAAGATGGATACCCGAGGCATTATGAATCAGAAAGAAGGGGCAGGAGACACTAAATCGCGATGAAGGTGTATATTCTCTAAATCACATATATGATCCGCTACTAAGAACTGTGCACCCTAGGGATGAGAAGTCTTGCAGGAAAACCAGCGGATCATCGCATTACTGAAGAAGTCTTCCGACCAGGAAGACAAAACTGTCTAAGTGAGTAGAATTTCATTGGATTTGACTACATAATTGAAAACTTTAGTTTACGTCACAATCCTGATGAATTTGTTTCAAGATTTAATTCTGTCTGTTTGCACCAACATTGATTATCATTGTGTTCTGTTATACTAATTCTCTATTTATCCTAAGTATCAGACCATCCTTCTAAATACAGCTTCCAGTTTATCTCTACCTCAGGGGTGTGATTAGCTTTTCAGGAAAAATCCTGAAAGTAATAAAAAATCCTGAAAATAGCGTAAAATTGGGCTAAAACACCCAAAATCCTGAAATCAGGAAAAATCCTGATAAATCACACCCCTGCTACCTACTACACCATGTTAGTACTAGTATGAGTTAGCAGATAGTAAGGTAGTTATAGGTGTAGGTAAATAACAAGTTAATGCTAAAACTTAAGTCAAACTTTAAAGACAAGAGGAAAATTATACAATTGCTACACACAAATAACAATGGCTCTTACAAACAACAATAACAAGATTAAACAACAAAGACATGCAATAACAAAGACAAGACAACTACAACAAACAAACAAATTCTAATTTGAGTGCAATGTTAATGTTAATAATTCTGAACATTAATGCACCCCCCCAAATGCTTCTGTTTCCTTTCATCTGTTCTGCCAATCTGATCTGCACTAACACTTCTTCCACCACACTCTTCCTTCTCTATCTTCCTCTTCTCACTCTTCCTCCTCCTCACTCGATCTCTACCTCCTCAATCACTTCCTCTGCTCACACCCTTCCATCTCTATCTTCCTTAATATCTCACTCTTTCCCTCCCTTCACTCTTTTCCCTCTCTAATGTATTTCTATGTGTATATGAGGAGCTTATCCATAAGTCCACAACCACAAGTTTCTCACTTACAATCACAATTTATACAAGTTTGACATTGGCAGCAATGAGTTGTACGGGCCAGTGTCTGCGATAAGTGCGTAGCAGTAGCAAAATGCTACACAATTTTCATCATTTGCTACACAATTTTGGAATGTGTAGCAATTTTGTACCATTAATAAGCATTCACTCTCAAATTTGGTGAGCGTTTTTGCTACACAAATAAAATTGCTTAATGCGGACCAGGAGGGTGAGAGTTCATAGGGACAATGTCGGGAACTACGTCACGCTATTGTTCGACCTAGGCTACATCATTTTTGACACATGCGTGTTCGTCAATACAGCTTTAGTCTCCTCCACCTTCAAAACACGGTACGTGGAGTGACTGGAATCACACTGATGGCGGAGGAGAATACTAGCTGGTCAGACTGTTTAATTCTATCAAGCATATAATACCTGAACAATCACCGTCATTTCATCGATTTACTACAGAATATATTGTATACTCAAAATATAATTTTAAAATTGTAAACCTGTTAACTTATATATTTGTGTACTAAAGTATATAGACACATGAATAACATCATATAGAAACAAAATGGCAGCTAATCCGCCTATTGTCTAGACCTAGGCTACATCTTCCGGTTTGGTTACGTAACTTGGGATGCCTATCCCTTTGTCTATTATTCCTGTGCGGACCCTGGTTGTACCATCAACAAGCTATTCAGCATCGAAGTGGTTACGTAATTCTCTTGGTTACCGGATCACGCTACTTTGGTATGCCTTCGAGTGCCATATACTTTATGTGGTGATCATTTCGATCGTGGTTCATTACTCTAGCGCGTGATCCCGTTGACATAGTAACCTTACGTGGCTACGGTACTGAATTATCTACCACAACTATGGTGCTTAACAATATGCAGATCATTGTTCTCATTTGGGAATCAAAGGCCTCAAAAAGTATTGTTACATAGCAAAATGCCATGGGTGCCGTGGGTTAATTCGAGGGTTGGTTTATATGTGTGCATTTGTGAATCAGACCACTAAATTATTCAATGGGTAAATTATGATGATAAACTTACTCTCTACTAATTTAATAATTATTTTAATTTTACAAACATTTTACATAGTATAATGAGTGACTGTTTGTTTTCAATGTGACATAATGGTTTAGAGGATACATGTTGATGTTGATATGTGTTCTTTCAAACTTGCTAATAATACAGATGGAGTGAAGAATTTCACAAGTGTTACACAACTAAACTGGCCTCAAAAAGAAACTTAAAATTTGTCACAAGGTCATATCTTAAAATCCTGTCCATAAATATGAACAAATATTACACACAGGATTACTTTAATACTCTACTCTAAACACATGTCAGTATACCAAGCAGTTATTTAACTGACACAGCAGTAAAATGCACTGACACAGAACAGCTTCCAGGACCACATTCACAGGCTTAATAATTGGAACCCAGCAAGAGAAATCTGTGAGAATGCGTACAAGAATCCTTACACAGGTGATTATTTCAAAAGAGTAAGTGGAATAGTGTGGAACGGGCTGCTTCTGCTTTTCACACAGTTTCTTCAAGAAACAGGTCTTGTTCCACACTATTTCATTGTTGGGTGCCAATTATTGGGATGTGAATGTGTTCCAGGAAGCTGTTCCATGTCAGTGCATTTTGTTGTTTTGTCAGTTGGACAACTGTTTGGTTACTGATCAGTGTTTGAGTAGAGTATTGAAGTAATCATGTGTGCAATTTTTGTTCATTTTTATGGACAGGATTTTAAGATATGACCTTGTGAAAAATTAGAAGTTTCTTTTTGAGCCCAGTTTATAACATTGCACAATCATCTACACGTTAGGGTTAGTAGTATGAAAAGACTGACATTTTTTTAATTAATTTTTGAGCCTTCAAAAGAAGCAAGCATACAAAATGAGTTCTTTGTGAAACAGAAGCATGCATATGGGAAAGTTAATGAAAATGGAAATATCAAAATTAAAGTAGCCACAACAAAAATGAGTATAAAGGGAAATGTTGTAGAGGAAGAAGTATCTGTCACATGATTAAAGATTTCTTAGTAAACTTTAGTGTTATATCCTTAAACAAAGGAGTTCTGTATTTATAGATTTAAAAAAGCTCAAAATTGACCCAATTCATAGATTTTTAGTTTTATCTACTGGACATCAATTTGTGCCGAAATTCCTTCCCATAATTCAAAACGCATATTACATAACAAAGGGGATGGGCTAACTTTTGAACTTTATCTATTGTTAAATGCAACACACCTATTTTATATTGTGGGAAGGAATTTTGGCACAAATTTACTTGCAATAGAAAACCCCAAAATCTGTGTATTGGACAATTCTTGAGCTTTTTTAATCACCTCATTAAGTTATTAGACTATCAACTTACCGTGCCAACTAGTGGATATAGGAACCCTGCGCCTACACTAGCTCTCACGTCTCTGATAGGTAGAGTAAACCCAGTAGGCGTGCCCTTCTTTGTGGGATCATGTGAAAGGGACAGATGAGTTTTAGCCATGCAGATGGGCAGGTCGTTGAACCCTTGCTTGCGGTACAGGTCAACTTTCTTCTGCGCTTCCTCTGATAGTTCAATGCCGTCTGCGCCGTAGATCTTACGAGCTATGGTGGCCATCTTTTCTTCAATTGGAAGCTGCATGGATGGTGACAATTTTGATAATGATCAATAGGCATTGATGGACAAAATCATTCATACTTTCAAACATTTGGTCATTTTTACACACACACATAAAAAAATCCTTACTAGAATTAAATACCTCAACTTAAAACTGGGTACATATTTCAACAATGATACTTTGTGCAGAATAAATATACAACAGTCACTCCACTTATTTCAACACAACTACATCATGATGTTATCCATTGAGTCATGTCCAATTCTCGCGTTTTACAATACGATGCGCCGCCAGCGGTTGCTTTTGGCAGTCAAATTTTCGAACATCGCCGTTCTAGCTGCTATTGAATTTTCACGCGAGTGTGATAATAAATATGTTGAAAACAGCTCCATGAAGGATTCCCTGTGATCAATAGATAGAAAATGGATCTACTATTATTTGTAAATTGTTGTTTTAGTGTGCATTCGCATGTAACATCATTATAATGACATTTAAACCCACAATGATGCATGTTCCTGTATTGTATTTATATTACGCGGGCTTTGGATGTCGACTCATTTTCCCATGACTCACTGCGTATTATGGCCTCGACCCAGCGACCGCTGGAGGCGTATCTTATTGTGAAACACAAGAATTCAACAAGCTTGTCCTATCGAGGAAGAATGGCACTGGCCAATGCGTGCGTCCCGTTTATCGCGTAAAAAGAATGGGGTCACATGATGCTCCATGGCTAGGTTAGCGATAAGATGTCAATGTTTGAAGCTTTTCCATGATGCATGTCAATAAGCCAATCAGAACCCCACTTACATGTTTACACTGGGTACATGCTAAAAAGGTAAACTAGTGTTCTTCTTCTTTGCAAGCAATTGAAGGTTAAACCATGTGGTAGAAGTATAGACTGGAACAATCGATAAAACTTGTTTTTAAGTATAAAATAGATATTTCCATGAATGATACACGTTTCATCAATTCAGCCTCATTCCTATGTTACAAAACAAACAGACAGTCACATACCTTGAGATCATACAAGTACTGGAAGTTTGATTGCTGTTGGCAAGCTTTTTCTAGGGCCGTGGCTAAATCAGTGGCTCCTGCACCACCCTCAGCCCAGTGTGAGCAGATCACAGCATCAGAAGCTCCTGCTTCACGAGCCAATTTCTGCACAAGTTCAAGCTCATTGACACTGTCTGTTCTGTTGTCACAATTAAGAAGAAGAAAAAAACCAAAAAAAATAGGTTAATTCATAATTATTACTATAATTTATCATTAAAAATGGTTGATCTCAACACAAGATTAGATGGAACTCCAATTTTCAGTCATAAATCATATTAGGGATGACCAATGAACCATCAACTTGATTAGAACACTCCCATAGACATGCAGGGAGCTCAACTGTGCACTGCTTGCACAGACATTTCTAAATTGAGCTCATTCTTTTATTTTTCATAATTTTTCTGTAAAAATTGGGGATGTTAATGCCAATTATGTTTTGTAACTATCTTGCAAATTACAGCAACATAACTTATTTCATTTTCCTGTAAGTGCTTGAGTCAAAATTGGTCCATCGCCACAGTGCGCTTAATTGCCAGTGGCTGAGTTCAGCACTGCTCAAGAATGGCACAAAATATTCATGTCAATAAGATCAGGTGAACAATGTGGCCTACTGAGCTGTAATTTGGCAGAGTTGCCAGTAATACCTCTATCATACCCTCTGTAAAAGGTTAAAAATTGAACAAGTAGATCTCGAGTTACAAATTAAATCACCAGCTTCCCTTTGGAATTTCCATACTCCTTTCGAATCATGCTAAGAAGACACCTTTCTGAACATAAATGTGAAGTTTCGTGCTCATTCGATGTATTGTTCACCTGATTTCAACCCTAAACGTTTTCTTATATTTAGGCCTATACCATCTACAACTTGCTGCTGGCTATACCTTGTTTAGAACTTTCAAAAGAAGTACCTGAATGTGCAACCATAACTGTTTCCAAATAGCCCATGAAAGTCATGCAGCTAACTTCGAGGTCATGCATTGAATTGTATTGAATGAGGAATACTACGGGAACCAGCACCTTTTGTTAGAAGTCACACATGAGCATGATGAGTGAAGTGGATAACCTCCATTGTTGTGAATGAGTCAATGACCTTCAATGACACTTAAGATTTTCTTTGCATACACCTACTAATTGGCCATATTAAAGCCAATAACATTGAAATTTTTGGTTGTGAAAAAAAAGTTCACCTGTAGCCTACTTAGTGCAATTTTGATTTTGTGCCATATCGGCCATCTTGAATGATTTTTGCCAAATGTTCTCTAAATGCATGATTTCAATGCCTCGGTTTGAAAAAATAATTTATGCCATTGACTAGTAAAGTGCCATTTCATAAGAAACCCTTTGATACTTTCACAATATGCTTGTTTCATGTTTGCATATATGTTAAAATAAAGAAATATATAAAGGTAAATATATGCTTATGCCAATTTTGCTCCCAATTGCTATTTTTGGACCTTGTCATTTCATTTCGTTCCAATGACCGGTCAGAATGGGAAACTTTGAAAATTCATAATTCGAAAAGTTTGTGACCGATTTTGACCATTTAACCACCAAAATAATTCTATTGATGAGTTCTATCCAAAAAACGATCTTTTGTAGCAATAGGGGCAACATGAAATTTTGATGGTTATCCCTACTCACATCCTTCATGGGGACATTGGCAACCCCAGTTAGGAATTAGTGACCTTTTGGGCCCTTGACCCCAAAACATTGTCATAGTCATACACTATTGGTAACTAGTATCGGCCCCCATTACAGTTACATGATGGTTGGTCGACTTTGATGTAGATACGACTCTTTCACACCCCTTTTGTAATATATTGGTTCCAGGTCGGGAATCTTAACTAATATTCTAAGTGATCATAAAATAACGCAATAATCATATGATATCCTTCTTGACCTTGCTTTTGTTGTTTTTAAGTACAGGATAACGATGTGATATCGATGTTCGCTTCATCAAAGGCATGAAAGTAACACCAATTTTTTTAAGGTCTATAAATCATTTATATTCATACTTGATACGTACGCAAATTTGTTGATTGCTACGACACAAGGAACTCCAAAGAAGCCAGCGTTTTCAATCTGTTTCCTCAGATTACAGAAACCTTTCTCTACTAGTTCCAAGTGTTCTTCACTGTACTCTCTGGCAAGTGGTTTACCTGCCGTAACCTGCAAGCAAAAACAAGATGAGTTAGTACATACATGTGGTAAGGACTGTCGATGTCAGGATTTTTAAAAATCAATATATCGGCCACTCATTATCGATAAAAATCGATATATTGATTTTCTTCAGAAAGTGATATCATTGGATAGTTGATTTATTGATTATTATCGATATATTGACGGTCTTCGGGATATAGTAGTTAAAGGTGGGTGGTTCAACTTTTTCATAGTGTGTTTTCTATCTTACATTGATACCTACCATTAAAACAATTAAGAGGGCATGGTGGCACAATTAAGAGGGCATGGTGGCACAGCGCACAGGCTCTACCTCGCAATCAGAGGGTTGCGAGTTCGAGCCCCGGCGGTGCCATCGTGTTGTGCACTTGGGCAAGGCGCTTTACCTCAATTGCCTCTCTTTACCCAGGGGTGAAATGGGGAGCTGTGGGCATTGTATGGCAGCTGACATATTCTAATGACAGCGGAATAAATGTAAAGCGCTTTGATACATGTGAAAGGCGCTATATAAATGTCAACATTTATTTAATGTCAACATTTATTTAAAACAATCTGTTTCCAAATTTTGAATTATATTACTCCAGCGGTTTTGATACGAGAAGAAGAATGTGTATAACAATGCTGCATAGGATAGCACATACTTCCAATGGGGGTTACCACTTTTTACCACATTTTTGTACACATCTAAACAAAACATATTTTGGGTGTAAGCTTTGATGAGGTTAAGGGGGTACTACACCCCTGCCCAAGTTTGTGCCTATTTTTGCATTTTTCTCAACAATTATAGCGCATTGGTGACAAGTAAGATATGTATATTATAGGGGCAAGGACTACAACTACTGCACTGAAAATTCAGCAACTCAAGGCAAGTAGTTATTGATTTATTGATCAAATATTGGTTTTGCCTCATTTTTGACTGTAACTTCACAACTGTTGTCTGTGCTGAAATAAAATTTCCAGTGCAGTAGTTGTAGTCCTTGCCCCTATAATATACAAATCTTACTTGTCACCAATGCGCTATCATTTAGAGAAAAATGCAAAAATAGGCACAAAATTGAGCAGGGGTGTAGTACCCCTGAGTGGGGAGGGGGTGAGGCTGTAAATCAGGTCACACACCTTTAATCTCACACTTATTTTCTGCATGTAAGCATGAATTGGTATCAGGCATCGATCAGTTTAAACTGTTTAGGACACTGTATAGCATTATACCTACCGTTGGTCCGCCACCATGCATTTTGAGTGCCCTGACAGTAGCTACCAGTACAGCAGCGTTAGGTCGTAGACCAGAGTAACGACACTTGATGTTGAAAAATTTCTCCATGCCAATATCAGCTCCAAATCCAGCCTCGGTCACTATGAGTTGAGAAACAATGAAAAAATAATCACAAAACCAATATTAATGAAAATATTTAGATTTTTATGACTTTAAATTGAAGTTTACCAGGCTCATGGCAATATAAGCAGGAGCTCCACTATTTTACTCTCCATGAGCGACATGCAAACACAGCAGAGTTGTTCCTCTTTGGGTCTGATCTCTTTTTGTTTATAATACCTAAGGCAGTTTTAACCCATGTGAAGGTGGTACGGGAATGTGCGGCGGTCAAGGGTCCCTTTTTTCAGGCTCTCTGGCAGTTCCTTAAGACGCACATTTGGATCTGCTCCAGTTCTGTGAGCCTCAAATTCTGACAATTGTAGCTCTTTAAGCTCAAATTCGGAAAAAATCTTTTTTTTAGCTCCACTGCCTATCATTTGGCAGTAATTTCAGTTCATCAAGCCCCTGTTTTGCCTGAAAATCAGTTCTTATTGCCCAAAGTTTTTTACCTACCTACAAATCCAGTCTCTCCTACCAATTTGAGAGCAATCTTATCAGCCAGGATTGAGGAGTTACCATGGGCAATGTTGGCAAATGGACCAGCATGGACAAACACTGGTGTACCCTGGGTGTTAAGATAATAACAAAATACATGTTAACAAGGTTACAAGGAAATGATGTTATAGCCAGCATATTAGTAAGGAAAAAGAAGCACTGAAATTTAAAAAACAGAAATTTACAAAAATTCAATTTTAAATTTCTTATTGCACCTTTTAGAGTGCAATAAAATAATATGATTTGCCAAAATGTATGTAGTGCAGTAGAAGAAGTTTGGAATGAAATGACTCCAACAGCGACATATACTGCTTGCATTGGGGCACATTTTGTTTTACCCTGATGCACTAAGGTGAGGTGCATGTTAAATCATCCCAAATTTTGTGTTTCCCTTGTGAATTCAGGTACGTCGATAAATCAGACCCTAAAAATCAGCGAGAGCTTAAAAAACTTGAAATTTTGTTTGCAAACATATTTTAATTTTCAAAAAATTTCAGTCAAAATTAATCCACTTCAAAATATTTAAAAAGTTCAATGCATGCACCTAAAAAAATTCCAGAAAATGCAAAATCTGTGATGGTCTGGCCCATAAAAGAGTGGTTTTTTTTGTCTTTTTGTCAACTACAAGTTATATTACAGTGTTTGGTAAATACTCAGGAGGGAAACAAACATCACAAGTGGCCTACCTCCAGCGTCTGCATAAGATTAGGTCTGATGGCATCCTTCATTAATACCATTAACGCACCGCCAACACCCAGGTCATCAGCTGTCACTGGTTCCCCGCTCTTATTGCTGGCTACTACGATCCTACCAAGGCGATCACGCATATCGGCAACACTGGTGGTCAGGGCCAGAATGGCCATGATCTCACTGGCTACGGTGATGTCAAAGTTGGTTTCTCGCACAAAGCCTTTCTCGGTGGGTGACTGGCCTACTGTGACCTTGCGCAGGTAGCGATCGTTGGTGTCGATAACTGTGGTGGAATAAGTGCAAATTTTAAGATTCATGGTCTACATATTAATTTTTACCCTTGTGATATAATATACAGATGGATGTGATATTTTGCTTTGCTGACAGGATAATTGAGTCATAAAATTTTGCTATCTGTAACTACAGAAATAATTTCATTTGAATGAACACATCATGCATAAATTTTGATGTTTTATGTAGCACCATTTCCCAAATCTCAGAGGGATCAAAGCGCTGTAATTTCGCTGCCTTGGTGAATCATCACAATCAGATCGCATCAACTAGGCTGGTTGCAGCTGAACCTAGCGCAAACCTATCCGCACTTAGATTGTAACATCCACCAATTATCTGTGCAGCTACCCAAATTCCATTGGGTGAAGGAAGTTTTTGATAACCAAACAAGTTCCACCTAATCAACGACTTTTGAAAGCAGGAGGAAACCGGAGATCCCGGAGAAAACCTACGAGAGCGAGCATGGAATCCAGATAAACCAAGTGCACATGAGACCTTGGGCTGCGCTGGGGCTTAAACCCGTGACCTCAGTAGTGCAAGGCAAGGGAACAACCACTGCGCCAACTCGCTTTCCCAATGCATACTGCTCTGTTCATTCCAATGATATTTTTTACTGCAATTAAGCAAAATTGCATTTATTGACTCCTTATCTGTTTATTGTGCAACTAACAATGCATACCTTGGCTGGAAATTTCATCCAGCAAGTCTTTGTAACTACTACTACAACAACATATTACCTCTTTGCCATGTGATGGTCTCAGTATCGATATCCAGACGTGCAAACTTGCTAATTTCATCCTCGGTCAAATCATCTGGATTGGTTTTATCAATACCAAGACGCTACAATAGAAACATATCAAGCAAACGTTCATGTCAACAAACTATATGTCCTCGAAAAGTCATCCCCTTCAATTAAACGCCCCACCATTTTTTTTCAACAAAGATGTTTCAAAAATGCTGATATTTCCATGCTATCTTGTGTAATAAGCTTACCAAGGTGCACACACAATCGCTAATTTTGGTGAAAATCTGATCGTAAACCCGGAAGTGAACTGGAAGTCATGGCTCCCAAGTTCATAGTTTATTATTTCAGTCCTAAGTTCATAGTTTATTATTTCAGTGTGACTTTTAAGTTTACATAATGATTATAATAGGAATTATTGTTCTAAAAATGACCTCTAATAAACGCCCCTCTTGTTTGGAAAATACTAAGCTAATCCTAATCCTAAACTCTTGGGGTCACAACCCCTATTCAAAAGTTGTGCCTAAAATTCTATTCTTACTTCATATTAGGCATATTACAAGCAACAAATTTGATACGTAAAATTTTGAAGTTTTTACTAGAGATCCAAAAGTACAGATAAGACAACTGTTGGCTTACCTTCAAACGACCAACTTGTATGGCTGAGAATTCTCTCTTCCCTTTCTTGGCTGGTACCAATCGGCCATAGAGGGCGTCATCCTTCTGAGTTGACTCGTGGAAGATTCTGGCATCAATAGCTGCTGCCAGGAGATTGTTTGCTGCTGTGATGGCATGGATGTCACCAGTCAAGTGCAGGTTGAACTATAAATATATTAAATTCAATGCATTGTAAGTAATATACCGGTAGTACATCTGCTTTATGTTTTCAAGTGCTCTCAGGGCCGTGCCCCTAATTATCTTTGTGAGCTTCTTTCAGCCTATGCTCCTGGAAGAGAATTGAGATCTTCTTCCGATAAGACTCTGCTTAGTCAGCCTAGGGCACATAGAGGATCTGGTTTAAATATCTTTGGCCCGAGGGAATGGAACAAACTCCATGAATTCCAGTTTTCAGAAAGAAACTGAAAACTCACCTCTTCAGTTAGCTTCGTTCTTGTTCCTTCTGTGTTTCCTTTTTATTCCATCCTTTCTCTCCTTGTTTAGCGCTTTGATAAATTTTAAAGGCGCTTTATAAATATCTTTATGTATGTATGTATGTACATTAATTTACTCTACATTGTGTCGCTTTGATTTAAATAGCGAAAATGAGTCTCTATATGTGAGAGAGTTTTCTGATTGTGTCGTCTTTACACGCAAGCATATTATGCAGTAATTCCGAGAATGGCATGTGTGTTTCATGGCTACGCATCATACGCAGTGTCGTCACTACCAAACTTGGCCAGTCAAGTGTAGTAGATTGAACTATAAATACATTTGTTGCATTGTAAGTAATTTACATTCATTTGTAAAATTGTGTCACTGCCAAGTTTAATAGCGACATTTAAATGCGTATCTATATGTGAGATAGGGTTCTGATTGTGCCGTCTTTGCATGCAAGCATATTATTCCGTAATTCCGAGAATGACATGTGCTTTTCATGGCTACGCATCATACGCAGTGTCATCACTACCAAACTCAAAGCAATACAAGGTGTAGTTAGTCATTTCTCTCTTTATTTGACTTGGATTAATCATGGTTCAGACACTTCTTTCTGTAACCACAGATGGATGTATCCACAGTTTGGCATACAGACTTTTGACTGTGCCTTAGCATTTTGATAAGACATCCATTTGATATCCACACATATACAACACAATCTTCCCCAATCCTATGTGAATGACATTTGGTTATCAACACTTTCCATTCTTTTAACCCAAAGGAGATTAAAATGTAGCCTATACTTTCTTCAGTGTATTACATCTAGATTCTTTTTTCAATCTATTTTTCAACTAAGATCAACGTTGATCAAATAAGCTTTGAAATAATGGCTTCAGCAACTTGCCCAAATCTAGTTCTATTACTTCCCAACAGGGGTGTCTATTCTTCCATTATTCGTCCCCAAAGGGAGGGAATAATTTTACCCCTTTGGGGAAGAATTTTGTGTTTTGAAAAAAAAAAGCTAACTTAAATAAACTTGTTCAAGTTTGTCTTCTCTGTTAACCTCAGCTTCAGATCCAAATGCTTGATTATCCTTCCATATGCAGTAGTTCAGTGGCAATCTACAAACTCTGCTACAGATGAATTTTAATTCTAAGGCTTTATATAAATCAAGATGTGCGAGTCACGGGGGCACACCACTAAATCAATGCGCCATTTGTGTAACCCTAATGAGTTCCGGTAAAAAACATAAACTTTTTGAGGTATTTTGGGCTGGTCTGTAGACTTATTAATCAGAAAGAGTGGCGCATTATAGCTTAAATAAAAGTGTAAAGCCTATGCATAAATTTGAGTCGCCAAAAAAGTCGCATTTTTATAATTATTGAGAAAATAGAAAAAAAAAAAAAAAAATGGCAGAATCGGGTTTGCAGTCTTGAGAGCATGTCAAAAACAGTGAGGGCGCTGTTCAGCGGCATCCTAAGCGGGAAAAGCGAGATGGAAGAACCCCATACATTGAAACATATGTTAAACTTTCATCGATTTGCAATCGACTGGTCATCATAAAATATTTTAAAGCGAGCCCAAAAGGCCTCAAAATGAGCAAAGAAAACCGGTGTTTTTACACGTGTTTCAATGGGAAGATTATTTAGTGGTGTGCGCCCTTTGAAGGGCCTAGGCGTAAAATCGTGCTCTTGAGAGATTCAGCCAAAATTGAAGTTGGCTTTCGATTAAATTGCGGTTTTTTGATTTATATAGATAGTTTTTATGTAAGTGAATATATTTAATGCGTTTTAGATGCAAGTCGCGCTAAGTTTATTCTCTGAGAGGCCTTCAAAGTTAAAGAAACTGTCAAAAATTGTGAGAAAACTAATATTTCTCAGATTTGAAGCAAAATTGTCTTAAGGTGACAAATCGGCACAAGTCTTTAAACCTCTCAAATATTAATTATTTTATAGGGGGGGGGGGGGATTGTTGTAAAATCATTAATGAAACCTAATTTCTTTTCATTTTAAAGTGGTTTTTAGCAGATAAACGGTCTAAAACTATATGTTGAGAATTGGTATTTAATGCAAATCTAGGGAAATAAGCACAAATGGTCAAAATGTTGAAAATGTGCACATTTTTGGAATGCACCATGTATCTTTGATAGGACATTTCTCTTGATGTGGATATCACAGAGCACTCAAACCTTGAGTGTTTTACTCAAAACATTTTATATTTCAAAAAAAATATAAAAAAAATCGATTTTATGAACATCATGAATTCCTTGAAGGGGGCACACCACTAAATCAATGCGCCATTTGTGTAACCCTAATGAGTTCGGTAAAAACAGAAACTTTTTGAGGTATTTTGGGCTGGTCTGTAGACTTATTAATCAGAAAGAGTGGCGAATTATAGCTGAAATAAAAGTGTAAAGCCTATGCATAAATTTGAGTCGCCAAAAAAGTCGCATTTTTATAATTATTGAGAAAATAGGTCCGCGAATTAAAAAATGGCAGAATCGGGTTTGCAGTCTTGAGAGCATGTCAAAAACAGTGAGGGCGCTGTTTGCGGCATCCTAGCGGGAAAACGAGATGGAAGAACCCCCGAACATTGAAACATATGTTAAACTTTCAACGATTTGCAATCGACTGGTCATCATAAAATATTTTAAAACGAGCCCAAAAGGCCTCAAAATGAGCAAAGAAAACCGGTGTTTTTACACGTGTTTCAATGGGAAGATTATTTAGTGGTGTGCGCCCTCACCACATATAAAAGAGCTGAAATGACTAGCAAAAAGCTGTAGTTAGGGAAGATCCTATACTTTTGTACAAATTAAGCAAGTGTACAAAACTAAAAAAGCTGAACTTTCACATCCATGAAAATAATAAATCACAGCCCTGAAATTAATAAAGAGCCTAGAGGTGTTTGATAGTCAGAGTCTGTCTTCTCTTCACACCATTAGTTCTTAGATGCAATGGTTCAGTGTCCAGACTGTACCATCTAGGGAAGAATTCGATGTTTGTAGGGAAGAAAGAATAGAAAAAGTTTCTGGGTCTGAGCGACAAAAACTCACCTATATTTAGGGATGAGAGGTAATAAGGATAAGTACATGTACGTAGATAGCAACCAGCAAAAAAATTTTCCTTTTGGATCCATTTCTGCAGGATTCAGGTTGGAAGAATCTGGGGAAGGATGTGCACACTGCGATAGGGTGAGCGAATAATTTAAATTTTCTGGAAGAATAGACACCCCTGCTACCCAAGCATGTTTCCACATTTCATTTTAACAAACAGACATAAAAACAAACAAATAAATTGTACCTCTTCCATAGGGATGACCTGAGAATATCCGCCACCAGCGGCGCCTCCCTTGATACCAAAGGTTGGTCCTTGAGATGGCTGACGTACACAGGCAAACACATTGCGCTTCAGGTGTGCCCCAAGAGCCTGTGCTAACCCAATGGTAGTCGTACTCTTGCCTTCACCTAATGGGGTTGGAGTGATTCTGTGACAAAGAAAATCAAAATTTGAGAAATAAGTGAGGATGAAAGACAGGGGCATAGCAAGAGCCTTGGGGGCCCATGGACAATGAGCAGTGAAGTGTGTATAACAAAGAAAATCAAAATTTGAGAATCGAGTGAACATTAAAGACTGGGGCGTAGCAAGAGCCTTGAGGAGCAGTGAAGGGCCCTTTTTGCACAGCCGCCATCGGCGCTGTGCATTGTTTTTACCGCGTTCTTCTTCTTTCTTCTTTCTGTCAACATCATAATCAGCCATCGTAGCCACATGCTTTCAGGCATGATGACCATACTTGGTCAGTAGAACCGTTTGGTGGTGCCACAGATGTCACATGATCAACTTCCGGTCAAATGTCATCCACTTCCGGTCAATGGCCAAAACTTGGATTTTCACTAAAAATGCTACTCCTCCCACATATTACATAGCACCGTAACGTCACTTACACACATGCATCATCTATAGTCAGTGTCTAAAAGTCCTTCACAGAATTGGGATCAAAGGTCATTAAGGGGTCACTTCCGGTCAAAAACCTAAATAACTTCAAGAATTTTTATCTCGACAACTAAACATAGTAGAATTTTTTAATTAAAATTGGAACAATGCATTTTGTCAGTGTACATAAGGTTTTTTTTTCATTGATGTCAAAGGTCATTAAGGGGATCAAAAGGTCAATCATAAATTTTTAAAAAATCAAAATTCATGTATAAGTTCCGATTAAGCTGAAATTCACCAGGAATATTCCTTATGACATCCTAAGCACTATGCAATATTTTTGCGGGTCAAATGTAATTAAGGGATCACTTCCGTTCTCACAGATTCGGGTCATAACTCATTTGTCACTGCTGGCTGTGCATACTTTCATGATCGCAGGCGAACATAATCAGATCTCGTTCTTCTTCTGTCAACATCATAATCAGCCATCGTAGCCACATGCTTTCAGGCATGTTGACCATACTTGGTCAGTAGAACCGTTTGGTGGTGCCACAGATGTCACATGATCAACTTCCGGTCAAATATCATCCACTTCCGGTCAATGGCCAAAACTTGGATTTTCACTAAAAATGCTACTCCTCCCACATATTACATAGCACCGTGACGTCACTTACACACATGCATCATCTATAGCCAGTGTCTAAAAGTTCCTCACAGAATTGGGATCAAAAGGTCATTAAGGGGTCACTTCGGTAAAAGTCTGAAAAATTTGTAAAAATATTCAAAAATCACTGTCTTTACAAATTACATAGCAGAGAGTCGCCATTAGCACACATGCATTGCTACTAGCTAGGGTCTTTAGGATGCCTACAGTTTTGGGGTCAAAGGTCATTAAGGGGTTACTTCGGTCAAAAACAAAAATTATCAAAAAGTTTTAACAAATTTTATCTCAAAATGTAAACAGACCAGAGTAATATAATCATCATACATAAATCAGTGTTACTGGATGTATGCATGGTATTTTTATTTTGGGGGTCAAAGGTCATTAAGGGGTCAATTCCTGTTTTAGCTAAATTACTTCAAGAATTTTTATCTCAACAACTAAACATAGTAGAATTTTTAAATTAAAATTGGAACAATGCATTTTGTCGGTGTACAAAAGGGTTTTTTTTATTGAGGTCAAAGTTCATTAAGGGGGTCAAAAGGTCAATCATAAATTTAAAAAAAAATCAAAATCCATGTATAAGTTCCGATTAAGCTGAAATTCACGAGGAATATTCCTTATGACATCCTAAGCACTATGTAATATTTTTGCGGGGTCAAAGGTAATTAAGGGATCACTTCCGGTTCTCACAGATTCGGGGTCATAACTCATTTGTCACTGCTGGCTGTGCATGCTCGCGGTCGCAGGCGAACGCAATCAGATCTCGTAACATCTCCTTTATCAGCCCTATCCTAACCCACTTTATTTTCACGTTTGCTTGGGCCCCTGAACCCCCGGGGCCCCTAAACTCCCGGACTTCGTCCACCCTGTGCTACGCCTCTGATTAAAGAGCTTATAACTGGTTACTTGGCTAAAGTTATTTCAATATTAAAAACAAACACACTTGAAAGAGAAAAGTTCACTGATAAAGAAGATTCAGGATCACTGTTGATAACTGAAATGAGATGAACACTCATTAGCATTGCTTGATTTGCAACTTCATTTCGGATAGAAAATTACACAATACTTTGGAAGCAAAAATTTGAATGACTGTGCTGACAAAACGTTTTTCCAGACTACCATATCTTTGCTACTCACCCAGCTACAACCACATATTTGCCATTAGGTGAATTCTCAAGCCTATTCAATACATCCAAGGAAACTTTGGCCTTCTTCTTGCCATAGAAATCCACCTCATCAGGCAGCAGGGACAATTCATAGGCAAGCTCTGAGACGTTCTTTGGTACCTGTGCACGTGATACCTCTATATCAGTTGGTACTGGGTCTTGGAGGGCCAAGGGCAGATAGCGAAGCTTCCAACTACCAGCCTGTAGAAGTGAATGGTAACAGGAACAAACAATTAGACACTGGTAATTAAATAAATAAGTTCTGGTAACAGATCCAAAAGAAATTAAGTACTCACTCGATATATATCAGTTCCAATCAGGAACCTTGTTCACTCTACAATGACTGTAACTAGTCGACAACCTACAAAAGTGCCGACGTCATTACAGCCACCAAGGACTGCCGACATCTAGAAACACTAGTTACAGTCGTTGCAGAGTGAACAAGGTTCCTGATTGGAACTGAAATATGTTGAGTGAGTACTTCATTACACAGCCGTGACGTTAGTCACGGCTGTGTCTTTTTTCTTACAGGTTCTTTCTTCTTTCTTTCTTTCTTTCTTCTTCTTCTTTCTGCCGACCACTACATTTGCTCTAGCACTTACATGCATACACCGATTTTGACCTAACTTGGTCACAACCATCATTGACCATGCCCCTACATGTCATATGAAATTAAATCGGGTCAAAGGTCACGCCCGGGTCATAGGGGTCAAAAACGTGATTTCAACTCAAAATGCTTCTTCTCTCACAGATTACGTGGACAGTGACACCACTTGCACACATGCATTGTTATTATCCAGTGTCTATGGGGTCCTCACAGATTTGGGGTCAAAAGGTCATTAAGGGGTCACTTCCGGTATAAAACGAAAAAACTTCAAACATTTTTATTTGCTAAGAAAAACATAGGACAGTAACGGTATGTTCACATATAAATTGTAGTTACCCTATGTATATGTGGTATTTTTTATTTAGGGTCAAAGGTCATTAAGGGGCCACTTCGGTATAAAACGAAATACCTTTAAAATGCTTCTTCTCCCACAAATTACGTGGGACAGTGACACCACTTGCACACATGCACTGTTATTACCCAGTGTCTATGAGGTCCTCTCAGATTTGGGGTCAGAGGTCATTAAGGGGTCATTTCTGGTATAAAACGAAATACCTTTAAAATGCTTCTTCTCCCACAAATTACGTAGGACAGTGACACCACTTGCACACATGCACTGTTATTACCCAGTGTCTATGAGGTCCTCACAGATTTGGGGTCAGAGGTCATTAAGGGGTCACTTCCGGTATAAAACGAAAAAACTTTAAAACATTTTATTTGCTAAGAAAAACATAGGATAGTAACGGTATGTTCACACATGAATTGTGGTTACCCAATATATATGTGGTATTTTTTTATTTGGGGTCAAAGGTCATTAAGGGGCACTTCCGGTGTGAGGCGAAAACCTTCAAAATGCCCCTTCTGCCACAAATAACATAGCAAAGTGGTGCCACGTGCACCCATACATTGACATTAGCCACTGTCTATAGGCGTTTTTATATATTTTGGGGTCAAAGGTCATTAAGGGGTCACACCACGGCTGTGTTCGTGGTCTTAGACCACAGCTAAGTCTAGTTTCTTTTGGTTCTGTTATCAGAACTTATTTATTTAATTTGACTTTGAACGATCCTGATGAATCTCATCAATAATATTATTAATGTACTATAGTTACTATCTATTTTTAAGGGCAGCTACGATGTGAATTGGACAAATGGTGGTATCCTGTGAATAGTAATGACCTCTGGTGTTGTAGTTATTTTGAAGTGGGTTTGCCAAAGAATTCAAATATCACAGTTACACTTTTGTAGGTATCGTGGTTCTTGAGTTATGATGTAAAGACTGTCGAAACAAAACATTTTCATAAAATGACACATATCTTAAGAACCACAACACATTTTTGAAAGTGTATTTTTTGCATTCCATACCCATTCAAATTTCAAGGTGTAATTAATCCCCTATCTAGAGAATGAAATTTTTTTTAAAGTTGAAAGACCATGACTTCTCCATAATTGAATAAATTTTAATCTGAATGCCCTTATCAGACAATAATAACAGACATAAGTTTGAATAGATAAAAACTTTACCTTGTTCATATCATAATACAGTCAGTCAGTGAAAAGAAATTCCCAAATGGTCTTCAAAACTAATCCATGGCCAATTTGACGTCTAGGTAATTTCTTGAATTCACCAATTCCTCTTTTCACACACAGACGCATTACTGATAATGAAGTGTTTTAATTTGAAAGTACTTTGCATAATTGTTTCTTCTAACTCCTTGACGTATATTTATTTTTATAGATACTCCGTTTCTAAATCCATTACAAAATAATAATAAGGTTTGGGGAGACAGAGATGATACAAATGTTTAGTGGCCTTGGAAATAGCCTGGAAGCTGAAAGTTGATGTGTTCTCTTTTACTAAGCAACAGAGACCGAAGAACTTATCCATCACCCTTATTGATAATGCAGTTATATAGTGTCCACAACTTATAAGTTCCCCAATAAATACTTTTTAATATAAATCGAAAAATATTTGACGAAATACAAAAATGTAAAAAGGTATGGGTAGCATTATTTGTTTTACACATATGGATCAAATTATAGCGTCACACGCAGGTCGCAGGGCCAGATTTACCATAGGGCCAGGGCCCCCAAAATTGCCCTGTGCAGTGTGCATCTTCCATTTTAGCCGAAAAACACCATGTTTTGGGCCAAAATAGGGCACATAAATTGCAAAATGTTGCGCGCTTCGCACACACTGTCTTGTTATATAGCAAAATTCAGCTTCAATCTGGATTAAAATAGTTTTATATTGACATTTTTTGCGCGCAAATGTCCTAAAACAATCTAAAAACTTGTCCACTTGAGTGCACATGCCTTCCTAGCGGTGCGTTTGGGGCCTCCAAATTTTGGCCTGGCCCAGGGCCCCCAAAAAGGTAAATCCGGCCCTGGTCACACGTATTATGTAAAAAAAAGACCATTTTAAACAGTGTCAACAGTTGCATCTGAGTCCATAGAGTCGGCTCTCAAACAATACAGTAGGCCAGGTCTATTCATTTATTTGTTAAAGAAAACATGACTGCTATGGACTCGAAGGTGCAACTTTTAAAACGGCCTCTTTTCTTACACAATTAGCCATTGTGACTGAACGCAATGATGTGTGACGCTATAAATTGGTCCATATGTGTAAAACAAATTATCTTAAAAAGTATTAGGGGGAACTTATAAGTTGTGGACCCTATAGATCACATATGCTTGATGTTATCGGTACTATATATTCATGATCAGATCAGAATTACGTAAAATCTGGGTTCTTTGATGATGTTTTGTGATATAGTTTGCAAACAAATTATTGACAGTTCAAATGTTCAACAAACATAACAACATGCATGTGGGTTTTACTATCTCCAATCATGTTATCAAGGATAGGCAAGTCCAATATTTTATCACAGTGGATATCAGTTGCTCTGGCATCGCATCTCTCTAAACATTGCTCCACCTATTCATAATCAGTGACAATCTTCTATTCCCTATTTCAAGATATCACACCACCAAATAAATCCCCATAGAGATATGTACTAAATTTGCCTCAAGAAAACATCATTTTTTCTTCGCAAGAGCGACTCAGTTCTTGGCGACAGCTATGATGGTTAAAATTAGCCCTAGCCTGATCCCTCTGACTAGAAAAAATATAGGTTGACCGTCATTATTTTTTAACAACTGACCCTCGAAGTCCATGATGTCTGGGAATTACCTAATATACCTGCAAAATCATGCCAGTGTTTCTGCACAGAAACGACTGCTTAAAATCATTAAAAAAACTCAATCTCTCCCATCTGTGGTACACTTGCAGGATTTGATATTACTAATCATGATCAATCCAAATTTAGCCAAAGTTATGCAAATTTCTGGTCATTTTAATGCTTACTTTAGGCCATCCATGGGTTTTTCTGAGAAATGCATTCAGGGCGCACGACCGTATAATACTATTTGGTGGTGTGAAATCTTAAGTTGTAAAATAATGCCTATGATTTGAACTTTTTATAGATGGCAAATATAATCTGCTTACAAGTGCATCAGTGTTGAGTGTTCTCTTGGCTCCTTCCAATGTACTCTGAATCAGCATAGCAATAGTCATGGGTCCAACACCACCCGGTACAGGTGTAATGTATGAGGCTACCTCCTTGCATTCAGCGTAGTCTACATCACCACACAGACGTTTACCACTCTTCTTTGTTGCATCTAGAAAACAAGGGATGTCCGAGTGTGATTAGAAATGACATGACAAATGTGATGTGATCAAGGTAAACGAGTCATTTGTTGCCAATATTGGTTTTCAGATATAATATAGTGTTCAACTTCTTTTGTATTTTATTGTTCTGAGCAACACTAAAATGATCAAAATGTACCACCATTTTTTTTTTTTTTTTTTTTTTTTTATGTCGGGCATATCTAGGCATTAACAGCTGAAATCTAGGAGATAACGCTGGCGAAACTTGACCAGATACAAGTGACCTGGTGAGCGAAGGGGGTGCGCTGTAGATAGCTGGTCGGGGTAATTTTATAGGACAGGCAAGTGTAACTGACAATCGAGGCGTTACCCTGATCGGAACCGCCTGTAACAAGGTCTTTTTATCATGGATCATCTGCCCGCCATTACCAGATGAACCACGGGGAGAGCAGAGTTTTGTTTTTTAAGGTCCTGTGGGGAATCGAACCCGGGACCTGTCGCACCAAAGGCAAAGACCTTAACCATTGGACCACGCTGCTCCCCATTTGTAATGATTTTCAGCAAAATAAAGTTCTGAACATAGCACATATGATCTTGGAAGACTGAATTTTGATTTTGCTTGACAAATTGCTCATTTTGCTTGACAAATTGAGTTCTTTACTCTGGAATTTGTTATATCCTTACCTTTGCATCAATCATATTTTGTGACCATTTAAAAAATAGACTATTTTCAGTAATTCCTGAAAACCTTAATAAATTGTACAGAAAATACACCATCATTTCTTGGCAAGTTAAACATGCCCATTGACGATGTGATGTATTCAGGGTTAGATTTGCAAAAACTTTCAGGATTATACCAAGGGGACTTATTTTCGTAAACATTTGACATTATAGGGCTAGACAAGTATTTCCTTGTACAGTGGAAACTTCGTTATCTGAGATCGCTTAATCGAGAAACCGCTTACTACTGAACAGAAACTTCGTGGTCCCGATTTTCCCCTATTATTTACTGTACAAAATAAACTGTTTATCTGAGGTAAATAACACAAAATCCATATATCTGAGCACTTGCTGTCAGTCAAAGCTTTTGTTTTCTATTGTTTTTATGATGGATAAAACGAGCTAATTTCCCAAGGTAAATTTATGATGTAAATCATATGAGAAGTAGACAAAATACTCGCTCGAGACATCACTTTAGCGGCAAATGAGGATTCCCTTTCCTATTTTTAGATGTTATAAAATCAAGTCATGACGAAATTTGCCATATAAGGCCAATTATTGCTGACGACATATCAGACTAGCCAATCGCAAACACGGAAGTCCGCCCTTGGATCGAAAGTGGGAAACCCTTCAAGGCCGCATGTTTACTAGCTGCTGGAAGTAGGGGAAATCCCGATATCGCCGTATAATTGTTTTATTTGTTTACGATAATCAGCTTGAGAAAATCATATGAATTTCATCAGAAAGCTGTGAGAAAAAAGCCTCTTACCGAAAATCAAAAACAATTATTAGCCTATCATACCGATTGAGGGAATTTCGAACTATGACATTGCTTGGAGGCTGCAAATCTAGCCTATAAAATAATGAAGATGGCTATGCAGACTCGACCAGTGAAGTTTTGCTTGTACAGCCTACTGAGCCGACTTTGGGCTTAAACACATGCAGTCTTCCGACACATATTTTGTACCTGACTTTTAAAACAAACTCCGCTTAATACGAGCTAAAAATGCCGACCCCGGCGATCTCGTATTAACGAGTTTCCACTGTAGTAGGCTGCTCTAAACTGAAACCACTGTTAAAGCAATAATGTGTGATTTGCATAAAGAATAGATTCCTATTTAAATGTTTGTTTTTACTGATCACATTATCCCCTTTTTTAATTTCGAGCCAAATGAGATATAACGAAGAAAATTGAGATTTCATTCCAGCGCCTACAATGCGTGTGCAGTGCGCTCGACGTGTGTAGACATAAGTTGAAATCCACAGGAGATATTAGCAACCAGTCGATCGATGAACTCTGAATAAAACCGGGTCGACCCGGTTTTAATATAAAAAGTTAAATTTGACTGTTATTAAAGCACTTCAGGCTTAGTTTTTTACATGGTATTTTAGTACACCACTGGGCATTATATTTATGCAAAAAGTAGAAATCAGAGTAAAATTGAGGGCGTCGCTGTGAAGCAAATCACACATTATGGCTTTAATTGTGAAAGTTTCCATTTTAATAGTTGGATTCTTTAATTTTAATGAACCAGGTACCAGTGGAACCAGGTATCAGTAAGTATCTGGATCCAATTGAAGGACTTGTCCTGGAATTTGATTGATAAGGTATAGCCATTTCAAAGCCAGATTCCATGTGTCTGACAACTGCACCCAGAACCCTTTATTCCCCTTATTGATGACAGGCTGTTTATCAGTTGCCTCAACTTTTTTGCTTAATCAGATGTTTACTTAAGTTTGTGTATCCAAATGTCACAAGCCATATCTGAACTGCAGAGATTTAAATTTGCATAACCGACACATTTGTTTGTTCACCTACTATTTCCATGGTTTGTTTTTGAAAATGATTATACCACTGATGATGACATAGACAATTAAACATCCTTATCAATACCTATACTTGTTTACTAGTTGATTTAATTACATACGATTGTAAGCAGATTTGACCAAGGCTATATTGACTTACCAGGTATTGTGTTAATACCACAATCAATGACAACTGCTCCCGGTTTCAACCAGTCTTTCTTGACAAGCAAGGCTTTACCAATACCAACCACTACAATATCACCTTCTCGAACCTTGTAAGACAAAAACCAATTAATTAATCAATTTAAAAAAGTAACTACTAAATTGATAACTACAAAATATTAAATTATGGTCTCATTCCTGCAAAGTATTTTGCAAAGCACTTTTTTTTTCACTGAAATAATTTCAATGAATGTTCAAACAACAGCTGTGAAAAGTCAGTTTGACACAGCAGGAGTCACAAGGTGTCTTTCTGTTAACCTTCAACTATTTAAAATCCTTGTTTTGACATGTCTTTCAAAGGCCCATTCAGTGATTTGCTCATCCAAAGTATCGTAAAAATCATCAAAAATCACAAGTTTGGCACCTTTGTTAGTGTCATAGATGTGCCAACATAGCCAACTGGTGGTTATGCCAAAAGGCTGCAAAACCACAATATATTTAAAACAAAATGAGACATTTTACATGAATCTGTAATTTCTATACTTAAGTAGAGAAAGTAACTTCATGAATTTGATTGTGCTTCAACTTTGTCAATAACAATGTTTTCCCTTTATTTGGGGGCAAATTTTTCATAACAAAAATACCTAACGACAATTTTAATGACCAATCCTTCACTTTTTTTTACACCTTCAGGGATCATTGAATAGGACGTTTAACCTGTAACAAAACATACACCTTGATACACAGAAAACAAATTTAATTTTGATTTAATATTTTCAACTACTCGAGTGATTTAGAATTTAAAATATCATATAGCAATATCACCCTCACCATGGTGTTAATCTTCAAACACACCTTTCAGCAATGTTAATATTTACCAAAAAGATTTAAAAATGATCAAGAAATCAAACAATGTCAGACATAACCCCCATGCCTTGCTATCGTAACAAATTCATTGGCAGCATAAGACTACTCACAACGGATGGCAAATCCTTTGTTCTGGAATGGCATATGGTTACAGTAGCGTTGTTAGCACGCAGCAGATCAGCCATGGGGGCGCCCACAATCTTACTGCGGCCCAAGACAACAGCACGCTTGCCTTGCACGTCCACACCTATATAAAACGATAAAATTCAAGAAGTCATATTGAAACCCTGTATTTTCTGCTACTCTTCATGCCAGATTATACATATAGGAAGGTTGTAAGATCATGAGCTTTCTCATTTATCCTCTATCCCACTCATTGTGGCCCTAAATGTGCAGACACCACAGTGGGTGCATAGCATGCCGTGGTTAGGAGAGTCTCGTAAAATGGTGGTCCCATGTACCAGAAGAGCAATATCTGGACATGTAAAAGTTGCAGGCCTTTTTCAGTAAAGAGCAGGGGATCAGCCGGGCCTGTTGTCTGTCACACTCAGCATTGAGGTCAACTTGCGCTGCCCTTTGGGGCTTGGCAGCATATCGACCCGTGGCACACTTTGAGGAATCTGAGTATTCAGAAAGCGTGGATAAATGCCGTTTTATTATTATTTTATTATTATATTTGAAACGAAGTACATACATTATACATAGAGTAAAGTGATAACCTACAGAAACTTGGAAACAATCCCATCCATTTTAAAGGTCATGACAAACATTGTCCATCTTGCTACATAAAGTTGATTTTAAATTCAACAACTCAACCTAAACCTTTGTACAGGAGCAAACGCTGGTTAATTGGTAATGAATCTACACTTGTACAGCTGCGTATACGCAAATGCAAGTTAACAGAAGTGCGCATATGTGTTGCGCGTAAAATTTGTCATGCCTGGAACTTATGTTGAATATATTATTTTGAAGCGGCTGAACATTGCCATTTTATTCTGTAGCTTTATTGCTGAATGCTGATATCAACAAAGAAATCATTGATCTTCTTGTAATGCTTGAGTGGCAATGACCTCCTAACTGACATTCCTCATGAAATAATCATGTGAATTGGATTATCTTTAGTTTGTTTTTGTTGTTGAAAGGGAGTCAATCATGTTTCACTGTTGTTCATCATCACCGTTGGTCATCATAGTTGGTCATCACTGTTTAACATCTCGCGTCATGCGCGTCTGCATAGTTTACTTTGCTCAGTAATCCATGCAGATGACGTAGATGTATCGTTGTTAAATGGTGATCAACAACGTAACAGCGGTGAAACATGATTGAATCCCTAAATAACTGTCTACCACTCACCACATCTTTTAATGAGTTGCATGCATCCTTTGGGTGTGCATGGCTGGAAACAGTTATCAAGTTCTTGTCTGGATACCCTGCCTGCATTCAGGTCTGATAGCCTGCAAAGAAAGAAAACAAAACACAGTCACAAAATGACTTGCTTTACATAATGGCCAACATGTGATTGGTAATTAGTGGACAATCAATTCCAAAATACTGTCCTTGGTTGGAGGTGTGAGGACAAGTTTTCCTCCTTGTTTGTTGGTGAGTTCACGTAAGCTCACCCCCTCATCCACAATGAATGTTTATTAGATCTTATTGGTTATAGATGGAGGTCTCAGGACTAGTTGTTGGCCTATGGTTCATATCTGACCTGCCAACCAGGCCTTGAAATACTTTTTTATTATTTTGGGGCTACTTTTGACAAATAATGCCCCAGTAACTTTTGTGGGCTACATTTAGCATTTTAAGGGTTAAATACCAATAATCCCCATTTGAGCTACAACTTGGCATCAAAATAGTTTACTGTCAGAAGCTACTCTGTATTAAAATAACAATTTCCCCATAATTGAAAGCTATTGAATTTTCGAGGGCTAATTTGGCATTTTTGAACCCTGCCGCCAACCAATTGTCTTTGGCTTTTGAATTACTCTTAAATATAAAAGAAAACATAAGACATCACATGCAGGTATATTATTCCTCAAGCTGGTACTTTAGAAAAATATTTGGCTATTCAAGTCCTTGAAAATGTTGACTGCTCAGTGCCAGAAGTGGGTAAGTGCAATAGCTGCCATGTGTAGATGAGTACAATATACTGTGCGTAAATTGCCAAATGTTCACAGGGCAGCTATTGCTCTTACCCACTTCTAGCACTGAGCAGTTGATTTGTAATTAAGAACCACATAGTTATGATATACTTCAGCTTATTTTGGTTTTAAGATAAACACTTGCCCATCAACGTCTTTGGCATGTGATACAGCATTAAGCAGTGCATCTTGATCCATAGGCTCATCAGACTCTGGTGGCATCTGAACAATAATACCATGTACCCTGGGATCAGCATTCAGCTGTGCTATCTGCTGTAAAGCCTGCAAATCAGAGGGAAAGGACATCAAAGAATAATATTAACACGTAAAATATTGAAGTAATCCACTTTATTTCTTATATATATAACCTTTGTTGCTCATAATCTTGACATGTTGCATCTATTTGGATGAAACAGCAATGCTGAAGTTTGTAGCAAAGTTCATCCACCTACCTGACGGTTAAGGTCCGTATATAGGAAAGAGTTAAACCGGGTCTAAAGTTAGACCGGGTCTAATTGGAATTTAGTCCTAGGAGGAAGGACATTTTCCTTTACATTTGCTTTGAAGTTATTTTGTATTATTTTTGAACTTTACATTTAAATCTTTAAAAATTTAAAATGAGTGAAAATAAGAGTAAAGGACCATTCCTGATAGGACTAAATTCCACTTAGTAACTTTAGACCCGGTCTAACTCTTTGTCGGTGATGACATCTAACCAAAAAGTGATTTTTTCTGTTTGACACAATTTTTCACAATTTGAACATTTTTGAGAGTATACACAGTGTCACCGCATTGAACTACACATTGTGTATTGTTACAAGATGCCAGGTGTGAAAGTTGAACATAATTCATTCAGTTTCCCATTATAGCATGTGGTTCCATGATACTGTACCGGTACAAAGTAGTCTATGCACAAATTCTGCACACTTCTCAATCTGATCTGTTTCTAAAAATTTGCTTCTGTATTTTTTTCACGTAGATATGACTCTACTCATGACTTTTGTGACCAAGATACAATAACAAGTAATTAATTTAAATGCAAGGTGCTACAAATCTACATATCATGATAGAGAGCAGCATTACCTGTGGCATAGTAGTAGTCCTGGGCATTTTATATTGTTTAGCTTCCATTCCAACCTGGAGTGAGGAAAACACATACATGGATGGTGAGATTTCATATGGAAAGAATCAAACACATAATGTATTCACTATCAGTACATGCATGATGAAATTTCATATAAAACACATCAAACACAGATTTGGCAAGTATTGTATTTACTATCAGTATTTAGTTTCACTTACAAAACACAAAGAACATTTTCACGTCAGAAATTGTTTAAAAATTTGACTCATGTAGAAAAGGTCATTGACCCTTTGCCTATTTTACCCTATAACTCATAATTTGGTTCATCTCAAGTTCGGTAGTGAAGTATGTGCGTATTTCGCTGGCCGCAGTCTCGAATCGCAAGCGTAAAGATAATTGCGCGCTGGGCAATTCATCTACACGCTTGCGGCGCAACCGCAAAAAAGCATTGACGTCACTACTGAACTTGAAGTGTCAAACCAATGTATAACCAATCGTCCTACAGATATGCAACATAATTTTATTTGTTCCTTATGATTAGAGGAAGAATTTGAGGTATTGCACAACTTGATTGCATCATTTTTATATTTAATGTGGTTGCCATCTTGGATCTGAAAAATTAGTACCATGTGTTTGTTCAATCACTTCATAATGAACACATTCTGCATTGAATGAAAAATAAACGATTCAGGTCCTATCAAACAACATATGCCTGATAATACTAGCAGAGACCCACAAGAAGCACACGTTTCCTGTTAGTTTATTAATATTTTTGTTAAGACCTATTTGTATCTACATGTATCTTACAGGTTGCTTTTTTTTAACAAACACACATAAAGGTTCTTTTTGTAAGAAATCAAATTCAAATATCCTCTTTGCTTACATCTTCAGCAACTTTCAGCTTATTCCTGATGTATATGTTGGAGTCCTCACGATCACCAATCTTAAAAGAAAGAAAAATAATCATACAGTCATCAATTACTGAAACAACCAAAGATCTCTCTTGCTCTCTTCAAGACATTATTTCAATAAATAAGTTTTGAATGGACCCGCTAAAGATCAAGTTATAGACCACTTGACACATTGTTTATCAACAAAGGCAAGGGACTGGTCTATCAATGTGCTTGAACGAACTGCAACACTGTTCAATGGCTTTTTTGTATATGAAATGTGGTAGGCTATTTAAAATGCACATGCCCTGACCAAACTATGATGCATACGCACACTGCGGGGCAAAACACAATGGAAATTGCCATAATTCGCACACATACTGTCGGGCAATGACATCACATGTATGTCAAGTGGTCTATACAGTATTTAAGTAACACCATTGAATGCTCAATTGCCAGCATCGATAATATAATGTCACATGATCAAAATTATACCCCTGTCACATATAATTGTCATTATCAAGGAAACAGAAAGCCTGAAAATTCTCATGCCTGAAACATGTATGCTCAGGCATTTTGTCAAGCACTTGCATCAAGTGGGCGTGCCTATTGTAAGATTATAACCCAAGTTCCTTAAATCTGAAACAAGTGTCAATTTTCTTAAATTAGCAGGTGTTCAAATGAATACTTACTTGAATAATGGCAAGACCCGGTTTGAAATTTGGCACATCTTGTCGTATTCTTTCAATTTCGGCTTTGATCTCACCACGTATGGCTCTGAAATGGAGCAAATGAAGAAAATTACCCTCTTTACAAAATTTTTTATTACAAAATTCTTTATTTGTTCAATGATATTGGTTTACTGGTCATATCATAATACTAATTACGCAGTTTCTCAGTCTGTCCAGAACTCGGTCAGTCCACAGTCATTCCAAACAGGTTTAAGAAGGCAATTTATTGAAATATTGCACCACTCCAGTAAAGCTCATCTAATATGCTCTGATTATATACACTGGTTAAATTTTCCTATTCTATGTTGGCACTAAAACTGATTACCTCAACAGCTCCCTGCACGCGAGGTTTAGGGCAGACTTTTTGGCTGTGTGGAATGAGCATTTCGACAGTATTTTTTGTGGGATATGAGAGCACATCAGACATCGAACTGCATTCTGAATACGAAGAAAGTCCTTCTGATATCAAATAATTTTCATTTTTTGAAATTCGCGATACAACACAAATTTTATGACAAATTATTAAAATTTGATATTAAAATTTTTTTTTATATATAACAGTCCTCGAAGTAAACTTTAAAAATATAATGATATGTACTTAAAGCGTATGTAGCTGGGAGAAAAAAGCCGACGATCAATTGAAAATTGTGACCTTTCATATTGAAGATATACATTTTTTCCCCCAAAAGACCTAATTTTTTTTGGTGTTTTGGGAAAAAAAATCCATATCTTCAATACGAAAGGTCAAAATTTTCAAATGATCGTCGGCTTTTCATCCCAGCTACATACACTTTAAGTACATATCATCAGATTTATAAAATTTGAGGACTGTGAAATATAAAAAATATAAAATGTATATTACATTGCAAATTTCAAAAGATCAAAATTATTTGATATCAGAAGGACATTCTTCGTATTCAGAATGCAATTCAATATCTATGGGGTGCTCTCATATCCCACAAAAAATACTGTCCAAACGTTCATACCCCATCCCTTAAGGTTTATATCTTTAAAATGTAACAGCTACAATTTATGTCCCAATGGGTATGTTATATATTATTCTATGTATATTTTTTCAGAATTGTAGGAGCCTTCATCAGGCTAAAAAAGGTTATGTCTCAAAGCCCAAATGGCAGTTTCAAAAACGAATGCGGAATGAGGGTTTTTTTTAAAGATTTTTTTTTAAAGATTTTTTATAACTAAATTTTGAATTAAGATGTCATTTTCGAGTGCTCAAAAGTACACAGCATAAAATTGTGGTTGATTTACACAATTGAAGTACAAATATCAATTGTTTTATATCTAAATAATGCAGGCATCGAATCAAGTAACTTTTCTTCCAAATTTGTTGCAGAATTACATGATTTTAGGGCAAAAACTATTAAAAAAGGAAAAAAGGGAAAATATAAAATAAATTTGCCATTTCAGTTGACATTGACGTGATAAGAAAAAACGAACATGCGTGTGGGCTTTGACTTTGAGACATAACTTTTTTTTAACCTAAAGGCCGTCACGTCGGTCAGAATATGAAAAATAGTAGAAAAACACAAACCCAGAATAACACAAAACCTTGCATAGGACCCGACTCGTCCTGTTTAAACAGCTTTGGGCAAAAAAGCTGCACTGGAGGAAAGCCAGGAAACCGTTGCATAGTTGAATAAAAGTCACAGTGGTTCACAAAAAAAGTGTTGCATGTATTGCAAATGATTTATTCACATTTAAAAGGGCATTTCATGATCCACAGCCTCATCCCCCCACTTTTCAAAAAAAAAAGTTGAGATTACTGGATACCTCTGGCTACATAATGTTTACAAAAGGCATGTACAAAATATCTTGCAGATTAATTCGTTTAACAAAGATATTGTGAAATTTTAATTTCATTCTGGTGCACCAGAACGAAATTACAACGTATTGTCTATGCCTATGGAGCAGTGTAATACACATAATCATGCATAACTCGCAAACGCAAAATCGGAATCAACTGAAATTTTGGGAATAGGCTTTTTTCGTGGATATCTACAGAATAATGTCATTAAAAGAGGATGCTAGGATCACGAAATACTCCTTTAAGTTCAAAACTGATTGTTATTTCAATCACAAGACAGTGCTTCCACTGCACCGAGTGAAACACAAGGTTCATTTGACTTCATCAAACAAATTTATGGCTTTATAAGCTGATATAAATTATTCAAATAATAATATAATAATAAATGCCCTTTTTTAATATTTTTATGATGACAAACTAGTCCTAGACTAGTTATGAATTCAGAAAATTATTTAATATATAATAAAATTAAAATACATGTTACAATGTAAAATATATCAAACTCCATGATAAGGCCGTATAAAATTAATGTTTTGGTTCTCGTCCAGAGGATTTTCATGAATTGATGAGGGAGGGAGGTGTTTTGTTTTTGTTTTTGTTTTTCCAATGTAAAATTAGCATTGTCAGTAGTTTTCGGTCTTCTCCAACAGTGCTCGAGGAAGCGATGAGGCCCTTTTCTTTTTTTTTTCAAATGTGAGATTCTGAGGGATAAACCCCCTAGAGTACCACAAAAAGACTTGGAAGTGATGCTTGTTCTCTAATAAACTTATTTATATGTATGAAGATTTCATAAATCATTCCAAAGACTAAAAAAATTGAAAAATCTATAAAAAAAAAAAAAAATCTGACAAATCCCAGAAATTGAGGAGGGAGGGAAGAGAACCAAAATATTAATTTTATACGGCCTAACATGATAAAGCCTCGAATGTGAAGCTCGTCGGTGAGCAAATTTGTGGCTAGACTTCCTGAGCAAGGTCAAGGATAGACTATTCACATGTTCAATCACAATTCACAGATCATCATTCATGATCATTTTATACATCGGGTCAATTTCAACTTACAGGGCAGTTGCTTTGCCGTCGATTTTATTGCCAAACGCTTGTACGTCTCCCGAGTCAGCCATGCTGCTGCGTTACACCTGAAATCAAAGAACTATTAAATTATAGCAATTCGATAAAAGGTGTTATCTGTTTGGAGTTATCTCCTCAAGAGCAGTTTACACAATCACATGCACCTCTCAAATCAAGCAACGCGACGGCACAGACAGATTAAACTTTGAACTTTGACCTCACTACGGCCACACGTGGCATATAGGGTGTATACAAATTTGGTTAAAATTTCTTGAATAATCAGGAAGACAAGTTCAGCGCCCGGGTTCAGCGGCTGAGGAGCTGTGCAATAATTATGAGGGGGAGGGGGTAAAATTTCCAAACGGCTTGCCAAAAATCGGTCCCCACCCCCACCTCTCGGACCGCCAAAAGTAGCAATTTGCATATTTTAGCGTTCGGCTACTCCGCCGGCCTATTTCCCGCTAAGCCTTCAGTTTTTTGGAGCCGCGTTTTATTAAAAAGGTGGACCATGCCGGGGGACCATGAATGTGTCAAAATCGCTTGCCCCCGGCTTGCCAAAAATTGCTCCCCCAGTTTCGGCTCGCCAAAAATTTCTTCCCCCCCCCCTTACCCTCCCGGCCAGGGCTGATAATTACGGCACAGCCCCTGAGCGGCGTACCATGCCATATCATGATAGGCCTAGCTCCTGATAGGCCTAGTGTCAGTAACCCTTTTTGGTTTAAAAAAACTTTTTTTCTTTTCTATACTTAGCCTGACCCGGGGTGTTTTAAGGGTTCTCTCTGAATGGTTCCTTTAAGGTTCTAAAGGTTCTTTACCCAAGAAAATGATTTTTAGTAAAAAGACGGAGTTAACACTATTCTTTTTTTCATGAGTCCATGAATTAAAGTTAGAAAGTCCCTACCTTTCTCTAGTCACTTCGGTAATTTAGATAGTAGGCCTACCTCTAAACACCTCTAAACACCATGCATGTAAATAATGATACATTTTCAGAAAGGAAATGACCGGGGGAAATGATGCAAGGAATCCAAGTAGCATAACAGATTATAGCAAAACTAACTTTGAAAAGAAAAAAAAAAGTAACAGTTTTTGAGAAAATCTCAAAATGTGATTCATTACTTTCTCGAGGAGATAGGCCTAAGGTTGGTCTTAACCCTGGAATTACAGACACTTTTGGGCTTCATAACATCATAACCATGATAACTGCTTTGTTGTCTTAAGTATATAAAAGTATACATAGGCCTATTTAGAATACATATTGATGAATTCATCCCGGAATTCATTTGTGAGGTTGGGCAAAAATACTCATTTTTGGAGAAAATTCCGAAACTTTTTTGGCCCAATTAATTTTTTTTAATTAATTTTTAAAAAAAATAGATAAAAATATCTCAGGACCCGTTTTTTAAAAAATTTTTGAACTTTGACCAACTTTGAGAAATTTGCACCAAAAAGGTGCTATTTTTTTTTTTTTTTTTTCCTCCAAAAATGAGTATCATTTGCCCAAATTTGACCTCTTGACAGATTCATAGAAACTTCACTTCTTTAGGGTGCTGTATACGGGGGAAAAGGTTCTAAGTTGCACAAGAGTGAAGAGTGTATGATGATCAGAAACATCCTTCAGCTAGTTGTTACAAAATTATTACTAGTAATTTTGGCAAAGAACAACAAAATTTCACCAAAATCACACATTATGGCTATCATGCGACCAGTATAATGCAAACAGTCCCAATTTTTTCCCACACTTCATGCATTTGGGTAATTGTGATACCCGTTGTGATATAAAATTGGATTGATTGAGCCCATATTTTATTGGTCGAGCTATGAATTTAAAAATAAATTATATATATGGATCTGCATAGCTAATGAACTTAGGTCTAAAGTGCCTAACTTTATGACATTGGCAATTTGGTCCAAGTTTTAGTAACAGGTTAAAATGGAAAATGCAATATCTATTATAGCATTTTGTAGGCCTATGCTAATATTTAGTGACAGAAATTATATTTTACTATGAAAATTAAGCATTAGTGGTTTTGATTTGAATGATTTCATTAAAATGGATATCTTTTCTTTATTAGAAAAGAGTAGACCTTAGTAGGCCTACAAATTCATGATAATGAAAATCTAGTTGGGTACAAAGTTTAAAGGTATAAAGTTTGTATTAGGTATAAAACTGAGGAGTAGGCACTATTAATATATAAGTGCCTTCATAGTGAATCGATAAATATACCTTTATGGTATATGCTATTTTTAGGCCATGAAATCCATTATGTTGCGTTGCTTAGGCGCAATTTATATAATGGAATCATTACTGGTCTCAGTGAAAAAGCATGCTGTTTGAAAAGGTCACAATAAAGAAATCACAGGCAGTTTGACCTAAAATAGTGTCATGAACTTAATGCTTTAGCACTTCCCAACATTCCACTATGTTACTTGCGGTTAGCATAGCTGTGTGAGCGAACATGACACCACTACTCGCCCACTGCATATAGACGTACTGCAAGTGCATGGTTTAATTTGAATTTGTACAGTTTAATATATTTACATAAAAAACGCTGTGAAGATGCTAGTCGATTTCACATTTTATGTTATCTACAGAAGGTGTGAATTATCCTTTAAACACACATTACTTTTGTTCTGAAATCGACCAAGTAATAATGACACACGCACAATTCTAAAACAACATCTTTTGCACATGCAGAATTCAATGGGATTTGAGAAGTAAAGTGGCAGTTGAAACTCTAGTGATAACACTTTTGCAGTGCATGATGGGGCTTTCTTAAATCATCCTCTGGATAGAAGTCAAAGATAAATCATCATCATGGTTATTGTCGTTTGAAATTATATTTGCTCTGATAAGACGTTCTCCAAAGTTTTGGGTACGAAGTATAATATAGGAGGATCTTATGCAGTATGATTATTAGCAGCGTTCGAAATTTTGGTTGTCCGGTTGCCCGGGACAACTAAACTTAAGTTGCCGGACAACCAAAAAGACTGATTCGGTTGTCCGCCGGACAACCATAAATCTAGCAGTCACATTTGTAGGCCTACGGACAACCAAAAACTTAGACGGACAACCAGAAATTGTAATCTGGTTGTCCGTGGGACAACCATTTATTTTTCCTAAATTCGAACACTGATTATTAGATATGTAGTGCCAGTTCCTGAGAAGAGCCTGTTTGATATTAGCATTACTTCTTTGGGGGAAGTAATCGGTGCTAAAGACAAGAGGTATATCATCAGAATGTTTGACATCCTCCAGATAGATGTTTCTTCGATTGTATGAAACATCAGTTAGGCAATCAGCACTTCTGATTTCTCATATCCTCTCAATAGTAGTTTAGAGATGAATGAGTTTAGTTTGTGCTTATATTCTTTTTCCGAACTGGAATTTCGAATATATCTCATTGCTTCACCTTTAATCATGCCGTGAAAGCACAAATTTGGGTGATACAAATCTCTGGAAAGATATTGGAATGTGTCACAGGGTTTGCTGAAACATTTCACAGTGTCAACACCCTGTAGGCCTATTATAAATATTTTTTTCATAGCTCCATACTCCGTTGGTGAAATCAATATTCTATTGTTGACATAGATAAAGAAAGTTTATATAGGCCTATGCATTGTGAAATACACGTGTGATCGAATATTCAATACAAGCACCTGGATTTTAGGTGAATGGGCTATTTGTGTTCCTTTATATAATTGTAATTCTCACAATTAAATATATCACAATTTTAACTTACGATTTAAAAATCGTTACCCCAAAAATGCAGTAAAAATGTATCCAGAGCCAACAGCAATGGTCGCTAATTAGTGTATTTAATTTCAAGTTAGTGTATCATAACAAAACCCGGGGTTTACCTCAAAACAAATCGAATTTCCTTGTAACTAATAGCAACACCATATGGGATACTAGAGCATGCGCAAATCGTAATAATTTGTAGAATAGAACTTGGTGGTATCTTACATGATAGTCGTACTATGCTTAGCCTGAGTCGCTCGGCCTATCTCGAACAAAATCGCCATGCGTAGCTATTGAAAAACGAGAGGCCTCGAGGATTCGCCGTATACTATATCACGGCAATTTTTGACACGAATAGGGATGATGACGCTATGATCTAGAACCTGTGTGTTTTGGAATCTTTCACCTTTGAAATCTTCTGAATGTTTAGGCCTAAGGTTGGTCTTAACCCTGGAATTACAGACACATTTGGGCTTCATAACATCATAACTGCTTATAATTGTTGAAGTATATACATAGGCCTATTTAGAATACATATTGATGAAGTTCATTTGTGAGGTTGGGCAAAAATACTAATTTTTGGAGAAAATTCCGAAACTTTTTTTTTTAACTTTGACCAACTTTGAGAAATTTACACCAATTGAGGTGCTAATTTTCCCAAAAATCATAAAAAGCCTGATTTTGTCCCAAATTTCAAATATTTTTGGTGAAGTTGATCAAAATTTAAAAAAAATTAAAAAACGGGACATTATTTTTATCTAGTTTTAAAAAAAAAATACAAAAAAAATACAGTGACTCAAAGATTTGTTACGTGGTCCGAAAAAATTGGGCCAAAAACCTGTTTTTTTTTTTTGGTTTTTTTTTTTTTTTTTCCTCCAAAAATGAGCATCATTTGCTCAAATTTGACCTCTTGACAGATTCATAGAAACTTCAATTCTTTTAGGGTGCTGTATACGGGGGAAAAGGTTTGCACAAGAGTGAAGAGTGTATGATGATCAGAAACATCCGCAGCTAGTAATTTTGGCAAAGAACAACAAAATTTCACCCAAATCACACATTATGGCTATCATGCGACCAGTAGGCCTATAATGCAAACAGTCCCAATTTTTTGGCACTTCGTGCATTTGGGTAATTGTGATACCCGTTGTGATATAAAATTGGATTGATTGAGCCCATATTTATGGTCGAGCTATGAGTTTTAAAATATTGGACGAGACGTAGTCGAGTCCAATATTTTAAAACTCATAGCGAGACCAATAAATATTGGACGTATTAAAAGGGCATTTCGTGATCCACAGCCTCATCTCCCCACTTTTCTCAAAAAAAGTTGAGGTTTTTATACCACTGGAAACCTCTGGCTACATAATGTTTATGTACAAAATATTTCTTGCAGATTAATTCGTTTAGCAAAGATATCGTGAAATTTGAATTTCGTTCTGGTGCACCAGAACGAAATTACAACGCATTGTCTATGGAGCAGTGTATATTACACATAGGCCTAATCATGCATAACTCGGAAAAGCAATATCGGAATCAACTGAAATTTTGGAAATAAGCTGTTTTCGTGGATATGTACTGAAAAATGTCATAAAAAGAGGATGCTAGGATCACGAAATACTCCTTTAAAGCATCCAATTTTATCATTATTATGTTTCGGATCCAATGATTTTCACACACTTGGATTCATCAAAACATAATAATGACCGGATGTTCCGCGTTTCGTTTTTGGTTTACTGCAACGTGCACGAAGTGGACCGTCCGTGCAAAAAAATGGGGATTTACAATAAAGTTGATGTATGAACCTATGAAGTATGATTCACTAAGTGGCGTGTGCCCCCCAGCCATTTGCCATGCACAGATTTCGAGATGTGTGACAGGGTCTGATGTGTGAGACACCCTATATGCAATTAGTTGAACTGGATCATATGCTCACCCCTATTTTCATCTTTGGTATCACCAACATTGGGTCGCGAAATATGACAGGTCGACACGACAAGGAGGTTGGGGCCCATGAACCTTGAATTTATTTCACCCATTGAACAGAAGCAGACACAATTTTCTTGAGATCTGACAGGATCTATGAAGTGCCAAAGGTATGTAGACTGACAAAATCCAGTTTAAATGTTTCTTATAAGTTGCTTTTTTGTGCAAGTATAGATTTATAAATGTAAACAACGCAAATGCTCTGGCGTATGTAGGTTGGATATTAATTCCTAAAATGTTTAATCCACTCTTATAATAGGGATGACATTAATGATGTGCAAATCAAATGATAGCAATAACTTGATTTGTGATTCCTTTGCATTTCTTCTTTACTTTGCATAATATGCCGGTGAGGAAATCAATCAAAAGGCCTTCTTTTCACCCCGGAAGATTGCAATGCAGCCAGTCATTCCAAATTTACCAACATTGCCATTCTCGCCGCATCGAGGGGCGTGCGTCGTCTCAGTGACCTTTGTGCTTGTTATGGGTGCTCTTTCCTCACAGATTATCAGAACCATGGCGTGGAAAGCTCACGGTAAAAATCACGATGAATTGATGGCTCAGCTCAAACGTAAGTTGTTTATCAGTACAAGAACATAGTTGGTTAGGTATTAGACTAAGATAGAACGTGTAATACATGTTAGTTTTGTTGCTAATGTGCCTAAAACTTGAGACTTCGGACGTGCACATAATTTCTCATGCATTGCCTGCATGGCATGCATGTCCTGCATTAATCTGCTCTGCTAGTCCTGCCAGCAAGACTTCAGTCTTTATCATAAACATAATGACATTTACAGACCTGAAGTCTTGCAGCGCAGGGGTAGCGCTACGGTTGCTTTTTGGGGTCCCGGACCCACCAAAATAGAGTTTGGACCCCTTTTAAATTTTCTGCAAGTTCAGGGGTCCCTGGAGACCCCGTTTTTCAATCTAGCGCTATTGCAGACCTAGACATAGGCTACTATTTATGCTGCATTTGTGCAACTAGGACTCACCAAACTCTACTCCGGACCCCCTACTTTTTAATTTTCTGCAAGTTCGGGGGTCCCTGCGGACACTGGAGTGTTTTAATAGTTCTAGTGCTACCCCTGTTGCAGCGATACAACATAGGGAATTAGGATGCACGTCTGTGCGTTTAAGAAATCCAAACTTCAAGCATCAAGAAATATACCTCAAGTGTATTTGTCAGTTTTACCTCAGAGATGCTGTAGACCCTCTCTACACAGTGTAGAAACATCACAAGTAGAATGCTGCTCAATATCATAAATCCAAATCATGAAAATTAAGACATTTTGCAGAGCAATATTTTGACCACTTTTTGCACTAAGTAAATTACTCCCATGAAGATTGCAGGTTTTGCCAACTCAGGGAATTTTGAACCCACCCAAAAGATGAGATCAATGTAGATCAATTACCTCAACTTTGTGAGTACATGTATAGACTAGTACAGTGGGATTAAAATCATCCACACACGCCCAAACCCTGGTACAATGGGATTAAAATCATCAGTGCATGCCCAAACTGTCCTTGAGAGAGTTCCTCAGCTACATGCCCAAAATGAACCCACATATTGTGATGTTTCTTATTTGTGGAACAGATATCAATAGAGTGCACTGTAACTTGGTATGCCGAGTTACAGTTACTGGAACTACATCTCTGCAAGTGCAAGTCCCAAGGCTGCACTGTATCTGAGCACTCACTGCACTGTGTACTGCTACAGCAAAGCATTCAAGCGAGGTCAGGCTAGCATGGGCTGCACTGGGGGGGGGGGGGCAAGACAGGCAAAGACAAGGTGCATGCATGCATGCATTAAGCTGATGAAAAAGTGACTCTAATGTAGGCTCTGCGTTTAGTTCAAATTATAGTAGGAATTCCAATTGAATGAACGCAGCATTCAACAGCTGTACTCGATTCAACCGTGATCGTATATCGCGTATTTCAAAACTACAACGCACGACCTTGGATACAGTGCTAACCAATCACGAGTGTGTTGGCATGGTTGGATTCACTTCCGCGTTACTCACGCATAGGCACACACGCTAGTGTACATTGCGAAGTGTACGTCACGCTATTGAAAGCTGCGTTCATTCAATTGGAATTCTCACTAGTACATTGTAGAGCGTCAAGCCGATCGATCAATACCTACCCTACATCAGTACATATACATGTATCATTGCATTTGCAATACAATGACACTTTTTTCACTAAAGTGCCAAATAGCATTTGGTGTAACAGTTTAGACAGCAACCATGTACTTTAGGATTGTTACCATTTCTAAAAGTTATAGTTGACTTTACAAAAGTCTTCGACACTGTACGAAAGCCTTCGACACTGTGCCCCACCATCAACTTCTTCATAAGCTCAAGCATCATGGAATCAACGACCAACTGCTCAAATGGATATCCAGTTTTCTCATAGGACGCTCACAGAGAGTGATGCTGGACAGACGACAATCATCTGCAGTGACCGTAGACTCAGGAGTCCCTCAAGGAATGGTACTAGGACCCCTTGTATTACTTTTATACATCAACGACCTGCCAGATTGCATCACTTCATCAACACGTTTATTTGCAGACGACGCTCTAGTTTACCGGACTATTTCCTCACCGACAGACTCCAAGACACTGCAAGACGACCTGGACAGACTAACTACATGGCAACAAGATTGACAAATGCAGTTTAACCCCAGCAAATGTTATGTAATGCATGTTACCAACTCCCGTAACCCTAAACATCAAGACTACAAGTTGTGCAACCAAACACTTGCGGTGGTGAAGTCTCATCCTTATCTTGGCGTCCACCTCCAAGATGACTTGGGCTGGAATTCACATATCGGACACACGACCTCTAAAGCTCGTCGTATGCAGGGATTCATTAGCCGCAACCTGTATTCCTGTCCACAGAAACTCAAAGAAACAGCTTATTTAAGACCACATGTTGAATTTGCATGCACAGTCTGGGATCCGTATCAGAAAAACCACAAGACCAAAGTTGAAAGGGTCCAGCGCAACGCAGCCCGGTTCGTAAAATCCAACTACGAACGCACCAAGGGAACAGTGACAAACCTCCTCAAAGATCTCGGGTGGCAATCACTAGAGGACAGAAGAAGAACAGCCAGATTGACCCTCATGTACAAGATTACCAACGATGAGGTGGACATCCCCAGTGATCGCTACCTGACACCAGTAACCCGTCCCCTCGTCGCAACAACACAAAAAGTTATCAACAACATCAAACCCGTCTAAGCAGTCACAACTAATCTTTTTCCCCAAGAACTATAATTGATTGAAATTCCCTACAGGAAGACATTGTAAATGCACCATCTGTTAATGCCTTCAAAGGTCACCTATACCAATAAACAGCAATAACCCCCGCACAAGCTTGGCTTTAATACTCCTTGGAGTCCAGCCAATATATGAACTGAAGCTGAAGCTAGTTATTAAGGACCTCATCATGTCATTGAAAACATTGTTTAAAAGGTACAATCCCAAAGGTTACAAATTTATGTCCCCGTCGACTTTAGAGAATGCTTCCTTACCATATCCGCTTGTAGATTAGTTTCAGAGACTTGACTTGTTTAAAATATACTTTTTGTGTGTCTTTATTACCTTGATTACATGTAGATCATGGTTTAGTGAAGACTGAGCGGATTTTTGAAGCTATGGCTGCTGTAGACAGAAAACATTACAGTAGACACAATCCATACACAGACTCACCACAAAGTATTGGTAAGTGACAAATTAGTCATACTATTGAAAAACTATTGTATGGCTGTGGCTAATCAAACATTTTGAAACGTTCATACCGTAACCACTCAGTATTTAAGCCCACCCCCTAGACGGCAGATTTCACTTGAAAATGAGGGTGGGCTTATAACCGAGGAAGGGCTAGTGCTTGAATTTAAAAATAAGAACAACCCCCCCCCCAATTTGTGTATGTCCAATGTACCAGTAATTTCTATCATCTAGGTCAACTTAAAATAATAAGTGTGGAATGTTAATTAACTTAATTATCAACTGATACTTTTTTATATTTGTTCTTAAATGAGAGCAAAGCATTGATTTGATTTAAGAACTTGGCCTAAACTTAGTACTGGGCTTATGCCTGAGTGCACCCTTGTTCCCAGAATGTTTTGAAAAATAGGGGGTGGGCTTATAGCCGAAGGTGGGCTTATAGTCTTATACCCGGGTGGTTACGGTAATAGCAATTGTACATTATAAACTGATGCTGTTCTAATAAAAATAAAAATCTGGAACTAGTTGAAAGGGTGAGGTGAAGGAAGTGAAGTTCCAGAAACCAAGGCACTCCGTGCACATGTAGAGTGCTAAAAGAATGTAAATTGTTTATTTGTTTGCTTATTTGCCTGTTGTTTTGTTTGTTCTCAAGAGTGTCCATCTTTTTCATTCATTCATTCTCTCAGGTTATGCAGCTACAATAAGTGCGCCACATATGGTAAGTATTTATAATGGGCTATTCGAGTTGAAATCCATACACCCCTTATATACATACATCGTCGTTGGGCAGGAAAAACCGCCTATGTACTTTTGGCCCCTGAACTTGTTTAAAACAAAACTGCCAATAGGTTACATTAAAGTTTTTTCTTTAAACATGTTCAGGGGCCAATGACACATAGGAGGTTTTTCCTGCCCAACGACAACATGTATCTATGAAACAAAACTAACTATGTTTATTGGACTTAATCTGTCTTTTGATTTGCTGTAGAAGTAGTTACGTAACCGGATTAATTACCATATCATTGGGCGAACACTTATCTTTGAATGTATTGCCCTGCACTATAAGCAGGTTGCCATATAACATGAAAGTACACATATCAAGAATATGTGAATTGGGCTATACAATTATGAAAGTTGCAAAATACTGTAATACTAGAATTCTTTTCATTAGACCGTGATAAATGTTCCAGCAGCTAGTTATCAAAATTATGATGAATATTTGCACATAAATAATAGGTAACAAGTTTTAAATTGCATTCATGTTTTACTAATGTCAATATTGGCTTATTTTTTTCAGCATGCTCATGCTTTAGAGTTACTGAAAGACAGACTGACTGAAGGGAAAAAAGCATTAGATGTTGGCTCAGGCAGTGGTTATCTCACAGCTTGTATGGGGTTATTGGTAAGTATACTCCACTCTACAGGCTCAGAATTGCGGTGAGAATCCGCGAATCGATTCTCGCAAAGATTCACGTAAACACATTTGAGTGAATTTGATTCCCGCAAACTTTTGTAGTTTACACAGAAGTTGATTTGCAAGAATCGAATGATTCCCGCAAATTTATTCTGCAAGAATCAAGATTGATTCTCGCACCATGAAACGAAATTCTGACCCTGCTCTATCTAAACAAAATTCTGCCTAATTATACAGATGATAATACTGCTATGATATGGCTTACCACAAATCCCCTTTGAGGCAGTGACCAATTAACAGCCCTCTTGGCATACAAGCCCAGTGATCACTGACCAGTCATATTGTATGCATACATATAATATAGAGATGTGCAGAACATGGCATGGCAGCTACACATGGCAGCTATTGCAGCAATTGTACTTACCCACTTCTGGCACTGAGCAGTCGCTAGTCAAGAATTCTAATAACTTATTATCCAGATGTGGTCAACTAGGATATTCATCCCCTGACATACATGTTGCACCCTCAGTACAAATGACCATACAAGGATGTGCCACAAACAGGGGTCACATTTTTGGTCATATTGGTATATCAAGAACCCCCTTTTTATAGGCCAACTTTTTCACATTTTTTTCCCAGAAAATAGCTCAATTTTGCCCAAATTTTGCTCTGTAGCCAAAATGTGTAAAATTTGCCAAATATTTGAAGAAAAGTTATAAAAACTCTGGCAATTTGTGTTAAATTTGGCCAAAAATTTGGACTTTAGCCTACAATGTGTTAAAATGTCTTGAGTAAATTGGTATAGCATGGGTTCACTGTTAGATTCTCAGCGGCAGCTCCCTCAGCTACTCAAACCAAATTTTAGTTGCCTCTGGGACAACAAGTTGGGGACCATAAAGAAGCTCTGTGAACCATTATGCTTGTCTCTGGAGACTGACATGAAAATTTGTCTTCAGTGTCTTAACCCCATGAGAACTACTTGCCGATTGGCCAAAAAGAAGTTTTCATTATCAATTGGACCAATCAGCAACATTGTTAGAATAATTTCACCACACACAAAAATTGATTGGTGATTAAGGGATCCAAAATGAGCGTTTATTGCGTTTCGACAGTATTTTTTTGGGACATGAGAGCACTTCAGACCTATCGAATTGCATTCTGAATACGAAGCATGTCTTTCTGATATCAAATAATTTTCATTTTTTTAAATTACAATATAATACAAATTTTATGACAAATTATAAAAATTTGATATTTTTCAAATTTTTGATATATAACAGTCCTCGAAGGAAATTATATAAATCTAATGATATATTCTTAAAGTGTATGTAGCAGGGAGGAAAAGCCGACGGTCAATTGAAAATTTTGACCTTTCATATTGAAGATATGGATTTTTTTCCCAAAAAGACCTAATTTTTTTTTGGTGTTTTGGGAAAAAAATCCATATCTTCAATACTGAAAGGTCAAAATTTTCAATTGATCGTCGGCTTTTCATCCCACCTACATACACTTTAAGTATAAATCATCAGATTTATAAAGTTTACTTCAAGTACTGTTAAATATCAAAAATATCAATTTTAATGATTTGCCATAAAATGTGTATTAAATTGGGAATTTTAAAAAATCAAAATTATTTGATATCAGAATGACATTCTTCATATTCAGAATGCAATTCGATATGTCTGATGTGCTCTAATGTCCCAAAATAAATACTGTCCAAACGTTCATACCCCAGCCCTTAAAGTGAAGATATCATGTAATTGACCAATCAGTGGCAATGTTAGATCAGCAGGTAGTGCTCAGGGGGTTAACTAGCCACCTATCATCTACCTGTCTTGGTTCAAGAAAGAAAGAAATTTGTGATTATTGTCTTGCTTATTCCCCTACTTTGAAAAAATAGAGCAGGAAGCTGTACAAACACCTAAAACCTGGGACCTAAAACAACCAAGGTTCCCTGACTGGGAAAGGTGGGTGCATGGCAGTGTGTCAGGCAGCCACCCATCTACCCATCATCTTCCAATTGTGGTTTTCCCTAGACAAGCAAAATAAATGACTTTGGTGCTAAACTGAGAAAGTACCTTAAATTCATAAGAAGTTCCATTGATGTATAACTTACTATACACACATATGAACTTCATGAGCTGATAACATAAACAAGACTTAAAATATTGGGCTATTCCAAAAACAATTTCCATGGAAGGCATGATCTTACTCACCCTACAGAGAGTGTAAATTTTAAATGGAGTTACCTGAATTGGTGACTCCGTTTGAAATCGACACGCCTTGTGTGGGAGATTAAGGTCATATTTTTGATAGGGGGTATATGGATTTCAACTGGAATAACCCTTTGTAAAGTATCTTGTTGTTGTTTTTCATATTTTTTACAGGTTGGTAAAACTGGCAAAGTAGTGGGTATAGATCATATTAAAGAACTTGTAGATTTTTCACGAGATAATTTACAGAAAGATCATCCAGAACTGTTGGAATCGGGCCAAGTTGAATTAATAGGTAAGTTACGTTGCTGTACTGAATATTCTGTTTAGTATTTTGGTTTTTTTTGCCCATCAAAGGAGCGACTTATTCAAAATATCAAATATCTTCTTAATCTGTTACAAATAATGTTCTTTTAGATATCGAAGACAATAATATAATAATAATCTTTTTTTATTGAGGGTAATTCCACTTCAGTGTCAAGCACTGCTTTCCAAGCAGGCCCTCATACAATTATAAATAATGTAAAGTACATAAATTGATAAACGGTAAATACACATGATAAATCAAAAGCATAATATTGGTTACATATGGCAAAGATTATACAAAATACAAACTAAAGTTAAGATGTTCTTATAAAAGTACAATTTATAAGGGAATAGAAATACAAGTTATTTAGCAGAAATATTTGTTTGCACTTTAAATTGATACAAAGACATATTATTTAATTCTTTGCGGATTTGAGGTGCAATTCCATTCCAAGTATTAGCAGCTCTGACATGGAATGTACGCTTGCCTGAATTTGAATTACATTTTGGTACAACCAAAGTGTTTATGTGACAATGTAGGGACATAAGGCCAATTTTTTTTTTTTTAAAGGCTTGTCTCAAAAGACAGCACACATAGCTTTTAAAAATTCAATTATGGCATATTCTTTTTGTTTCCATGTTTTGATGATTTATTTCATTCAGAATTAATTTATTTAGACTGGCCCAAAAACTTAGTCAAGAATGAGGAGTGGACTCGTAGTTCATAGCCTTTTTATTTAAAAAAAGAGTGCCCTATGTAGGGTATTTTATTTTCTGAGACAAACTTTTTATTGCCCAAGTGACAGTGATAATTGGTAATGAAAAATGTTTCTGCGCCTTTCATTTGAGTCCTTGTAATCTCTTTTCTCTTTAGGGGCTGTACAACAATTATGAAGGGGTGCAATTCTAAGATTTTGGGAAAAATGGTAGTCTGATTTCATTGCCACTGATTTGTGATAAATGTATATAAATAAATGTTGTTTTTCACAGTTGGTGATGGTAGACAAGGTCATCTACCTGAAGCTCCATATGATGCTATCCATGTTGGAGCAGCAGCACCAATCCTCCCACCCGCTGTAAGTACAAGATCTCACATGCAACAGACAGACACAGCCACATCCCCCCACACACCTGATATTGGTACTATCAATCTAAGGCCAGAGGTCATCTGACATGCTTATGCAATAACTTAAGTTAACTCTCACCATGTGGATATCGATTGCAAGTTTCAATTTTTTTTTCTTTAAAAATTGTACATTTTCATGACCATATTTGGAATCAGCATGAAAAATGAATTAAAATGAGTACAAACAAGCCTATTAATGGTTCAGTGGTTCTTGAGATACCAGACTTTTAATTTTGAGGCCTATAGCTAGCACACAGATCATTAACTATTGATAATTTATGTATTTCTATAATGTATTAAATTTCAGCTTGTTGAACAACTGAAGCCTGGCGGCAGACTAATTATCCCTGTAGGCCCACAAGGAGCCAATCAGATGCTGGAACAGTACGACAAAAACGAAGATGGATCTGTGACGAAATCTAGTTTAATGGGAGTCGTGTATGTACCGCTAACAAATAAGGATTCACAATGGCCTGGAAGGTGGTAATCTTGTTTGTTTGTACATAGTTATGTAATTTAATATGATATTACCATTATTTGAACTGCTAGGTATTTGTGTGCGAAAGTCATTGGATCCTGGTTGGTGCAGTTGGATTTGTAGATTACAGGTTATGCAGTACAGGATTCTGAGCTTCTATACCAGTTAAATCCATACACCCTCTAAGGAAGACACAACCTTGATCTTCCACACACGGAGTGTGAATTTCAAATGGTGTACCCTGAATGAGTGACTCCATTTGAAAGCTATACCTCCTGTGTGGGAGATGAAGGTCATGTCTTCCATAGGGGTGTATGGATTTCAACTGAAATACTGAGTCCAATTGGCTAAAGTGTTTGAGGTTTATGGTTACCGTATTTCGTCAAATAGTCACCCCCCCTCAAATAAACGTCCCCCACCACTTTTTTCAACCAAGATGTTTCAAAAATGCCGATATTTCCATGCTATCTTATGTAGTAAGCTTACCAAGTTGCCCACATGGTAGATAATAGTATCAATAATTGTCGAAAATCTGGATTGGAAACCCGGAAATGAACCAGAAGTCAGTGTTTCTAGTTCATATTTCGTCATTTTAGCGTTTTTTATCGTTTAAAATTGACCTTGAATAAACGCCCCCCCCTTGGGAAAATGTAACGCCCCTAGGGCGCTTATTTGACAAAATACGGTATGTGTAATGGTGATTCTTCCAAGGTTTAAACATTGGTAGACAAAATGAAATGGGACAAAACGAGGTGAAATAATTTACAATCTTTCTAAGTTTAGTCGTTTATGTTCATATGGTGTGTGGGTGTGTTCACTCCATCAAGCCTGGCACAGTGACTTTAGCTGCAAATTATCCAATAAGAAATTTGCTTAGCAACTCATGATAAAATACCAAATTATGCTTGAACATACTTGTATGTATTGTATATGTTATTGTTTATATTCTAACTAGTAAGAAACTCCTTGACTTTTTCTGATTCTTGAACGCAAACATGTCGGTATTAAAAATCAGAGAATAGGATAGAGATTCTTACTATTAAATTCCACCTGAACATTATATGTTCGATCAATACGTAATTTAGTTTCATCGTCATATACAGGAAATGTGACTTTAGTGTCAAAAGAACCATGCTGTTTTCAAAACTGTACCTGTGTCTCTTGTCTTCAAATTGCACACTTAGCGAAAAAAAGACGTTATTCGTACATTACATATAGGCCCTATAAATGATTCCTGTCATCCAGAACATTTAGGTGTTGCCAGGGTAGAGGATACCTCAAGTTCATTTTTATATGAGTTCAGTTGGTAAGGATGAGATGGTCAAGGGTAAGAGGGTGAGATGGCCAAGTGGTCTTTAAAAGGTGTTACGATGTCAACTGGAAGAACACAATTTGCAAGAGTTCCAGGCCTTGGTGTCTTCCGCTCCCAAAATTATATTCAGTTATTTGTGAAGTTAATTTAGGTAGTGTATGCCCAGCATCTCATGGCACGTAAGTCAAGTAAAATTGTCGGTCTTGTATACAGAAGAGTCATCCTTGTGCATGAGCACATTACGTTGTTCGCAGCTGTTCGAAAAGAGAAAGGGGACCACACCTAGTTTTGATACTTGTAGTCTGCCCTCAAGGTTCCAGAGGACAAGCTGGACTTAATACCATGTATATGGTATACTCAAGAATTCCAGAAGTAGAAGGATAACAACTTAATGTAAATGATTTCAGTAATATTCACCCAGTAGATTCCAATTATAAGTTTATGGATGACAAAAAAAATGTGAATATCTGCCTGCAGTAACGAAAGACAGAATCCTTTTAAAGAGGTAGCCCCACCAGAAGCAGTTCTTTGGGGATGAACTAAACCTGCCTGGTTATCAAATTAATCAGTGACGATGTTATCTCAGAATTTATGTTGGAATGTATGTTTTGTTGCTATGGCAGGATAACAGGGAAGGTCATTAAAGTGCTTGTGAATGGGTTTTTTGCTCTTGGCGGACTGTCACTAGTCTTTTGGAGGTACTTATTGCTGTGCATAGATTAACCCCCCTACATGCATTATGCAATCTTTCATACATAAATAGTATACAAATATATACTGCCATGAGAGGTTCTGGTTAAAACTATGGGCCCGAGGTGAGATCAATAGTACTATTTTCCTGAGGGACCATAGTTTTAACCAGAACCTCGAATAAAGGCAGTATATATTTGTTTTATATACTTCATTAACATATTCTTTGTTCGTTGATTGGTTAAAAGATTTTCTTGAGAAAAAATTAAAAGATTTAGTGAAAACTTACCAGCCATTCCTGATGCTCTAGACCTTGACATTTCCTGCTTGCATCAAAATAGTTCAAGTCCAACAAACATGTTGATAAACAAAAGTTCCAACACCAACGGTAGTAATTAATGTTCCAACAGTAAAAATTCCAAGTCGCTTTCAACAAGTTTTAACAGTTTCGCAACTCCAACATATTGTTTAAATGTTTCAAAAGTTCCAACGTTAGCAATGTTCCAACAGTAAAAATTCCAAGTCGGTTTTGACAAGTTTTAACAGTTTCAATAATAACTCCAACATATTTACATTCTGGGTTTCATATATTTACTTGTTGTAAATATTGACCATACAACCATGGAAATTGAAGGCTGATGGATTCTGATTGCTCACATTGCAAACAGTGTTGCTGACATCCTGAAGCACATTGGGACTATTGGCTATGCTATTCATAATCTGGTCCACTTGGCTCAAACTCATAGGCTCTGTATCTTCAGAAGGCAAAATATCACCATCAGATGGACTTGATTTGTTAAGCTTTATTATCAGATGGACGTGGCATGATGAGCGTACTTCCAGATGAACCTGGATTGTTGAGCGTAGCTGATACTATGTCTGACATCTGCTCTTTTTTGCCCTCACTTGTACTTACATAGTGTTTGATGGAAGTCTCCGACCGGTGGCCAGATACCGTCATGATGTCACTGTTGACACAACCGGCATGATCAAGGAGAGTAACCGTAGTTGCTTGGAGGCAGTGGTTGGTATATACTTTTGTACAACCCGCAGCCATGCTGATCTTCTTCATCATGTTTTGTAGCGTGTCTCTGTCAAGAGGCGAATTTTCATACCATACACTGACATCTTATGTGACCATCTTCTTTGGTCGTTGCCACATCCATTGACATTGTGGATTCAACTTATCTAAGTACTTCTTCAAAGTTGCGACTGGGCCGCGAGGATTCCCCTGGATATCATACATTCTTCCGCCTTGGCTCGCGATGTCATCCATTGCATGGTTTTTAGTGCCAAAGTCTTTCAGACTGTAGAACTCCCTTCCGCTTTCTGCTTCTTTCTGTAACAGAAAGTCCTCGGAATTCATGACCCTCAAATTCTCCATACCTCTGTCTGTGAAATAGACAATGGTATCTATGAATACCTTGTTCTGTAAACCACTGGCTGTAGTTATATCTAGGCTAGCACTAGCTTGATTGCGATCCATATCGGGCTTGCTGACTGGTGGATGCTTGTTTACCACAGCTTTCCCTTGTTGTTTCAGTGTCACCAATAAAGCTTTGAATGGCTTGCTAGACACAGAAAACTCCTGACTCTTAACGATGTCTGCACCTCGCTGAGATAGAAAATTACGCTGTAAGCCGAATCGAATGGCTTGGATTGACTTCTTACTGTATAGCTTTCCTTGTTTATTCCTCACTCCAGCGTAAAATTTCGACAGAAGCACATCCAGAGCTGCATTGTCAAGGTCGGCATATTCGACGTCAGCCTGCTTGCAATAATCATCAAATACAGACACGCTGTATTTGATTTACTTCTTGGTGTTGTCGCTATTGGCACTTTCGATAAAACTGGCGAGTTCTTCATCATTAAATAGCTGAAATTGTGCTGGAGGTGTAGCCACGTCGTCGCTCGCCAGTTCTGTAGCATCCATGTTGATGATATTGTTTTGATTTTCGTGGGAAATGACCTCTGCTGATAGTCGTCTGCACCAAGGTCAAATTATGCTATCCACAGAGCTGTCATTGTACGCTTGCAGTTTGTATAGCTGTCGCCCAGGGTATGTCAGCAGGACAAAATATTCTCATAGTCAATGTCGCGGTTCAATGTTATACATGCTTTAATGTATTGCGACATTGGGCATGCTGCTATCCGTATATAGTAAATATTCAGAAATACTATTTACGGCTTGGATATACTATTCTACGGACGTAAATAGTACTTTTACACTTCCTCACAGAATAGTGTGTTTATTTTTGATCATGTGATCCACTTTTAACCAATCAATGAACAAGAATATATTAATGAAGTATATAATTATAAATATTTTAAATATTTTTAACTTGGCCTTTTGTTTGGGAAATGATCCGGCAATATTACAAAATCACTATAGATGTATAGTAGCAATTTGATCACGATATCCTGGTGTTAATGCATATAGCGAGAGTTCAGTGCAATAGGTGCCATGTGTAGATGAGCACAATATACTTTGTGTAAATTGCCAAATGTTCACAGGGCAGCTATTGCCCTTACCCACTTCTGGCACTGAGCAGTCAATTCGCCAGCGAAGTGGTTACATAACTCCTTGGGTACTGGATCACGCATCTTTTTGAATTGGTAGCACATGCCATAGACTTTGTGTTGCGATCATTTCGATCGTGGTGCAGAACTCCAAAGCGTGATCCAGTTGACATAGTGATAATCGGATTACACGTAACACTTCGCTGGCGAATAGTTTCTAACAGTATTCCTCAACAGACGTTTTCAGATCGAAAGATTTCAGAATACAGAGCCTGCTGTTTGTCTGTGATGGCCCAGTTTATAATATTTCGGGTCATCACACAGCTGTTGGGCACAACACTTGCGCATAGTTGGGCTTTCTCACTGGCGAGCACTTGTGTGAATTTACACCCACATATGGATGCTTGTATATGCTTTATTGCACCTGGTGCATGTGGCCTAGTTTTCCAAACATTTCCAATGTTGATTTGGTTGTGAATTTGTGATAGGGCTTTATGTGCAAGAAAGGTAGCATGTATTTAATTTTAAAATGTTATAATTCACAAAGGTTTTTTGTGTGTATCATTTAGATCTGCTGTACATGCAACTAGTTGAAATATTTGTCATAATTCCTTTTCATCCAATTTTCAGTTGACTTTTCCAAGTTAAGTTGTTAACACCTCAAGTTAGAGTCATGTCTTTTGTGAATTCTGTCAGACTACCTCTATTGGGGCAGTGGGGGATACACAAACCTATATGAGTATTTGAGGAGGATGGAATCAAGCAAATTGAGGTTTTGGTATATTGCAGTGTGTATCATGTCCATAACATAGGAAAATGATCAGGAGCATTAACAAAATTATGACAGGTCAAAGGATAGTATACTCTGCCATTAAAGTACAGAATATGGAGAAACTGGCAGGTAAAACTAATGCCTGCACTTTTATTATTCCTGGCATATCTAATTTGAAACACCACACCAACCAAACAAATCATTTTATACATGAAATGTACTAAACATGGAGAATTTTTTGCTCTTTCAAATGAAATGGGGGGAGGGGGGGGGGGCTTCTGGTGAACTTTTTTTTGCCTCGCATTCATGTATACTTGAGTTTGGTATAGGAATATCTATTGGAGTAGGGAAATAGGTTTTATTCTGATGATTCAATAAAAAGACTGGGTTGTGGAACCTCATAGGTCTGTATCTCACATTGTTTTGTAAATGAATTGCAGCACTATTTTTTGTGACATATGATTTTGTCAACTTTACAATTCATATGTCACAAATGCCACTTTGTCTGTGTCTTATTCACAGATATATCTCATCAATAAATAAATACTTGGCTAAGAAAAAGTAGCAGGCATCTGGCTGTGGATGGCAGTGTGAAGCTTGCACTGGTGAATGGTGTCCATGCAGAGAAACTAGTGTTGTACATGGGATTCAGATTCCTGTTTCATGGAGATGGGCTACAGTTTTGATGGGCATGTCCACAACTCTATCGTCACATTGGTGCAATTAAGAACAGCTAACTTTGGTTCATCAAGGTTTGTCTTTGTGTTACTCATGTTGAGGCAAATGTTGCTAGTGTATTTCTGGATCCTTTTCTAAATGGAAAACTGCGCTTATAAATGTCTTTTTCTACTCACAATACTCATGATTAGCCTATATCATACTAGGTAGTCGCAACAAGCTGTGTAGTCGAGTAGCCCCAGAGTGGCCAGCACACATAAAAGCTGACAAAACCCAGTGCATCTGGCAAATTTTGTATTAGTAGTACAACACTTGAATTGAGCCACAGAGGCATGCTGGAGAAGAGAGAAAGATTGAAAACCTTTATACAAACCATTCAAACCTATACCTATTCAATGTTCTGCTGTTCTCCAGCGTGCCTCTGTGGCTCAGTTGGTTAGAGCGTATTGCTAGTAGTTCGAAGGCCAATTCAAATCCAGCTAAATGCAAATCCGGCTAAATGCACTGGTGTTTTTTCTTTCAACGTTTATGTATGCTATCCACTCTGGGGAAAGATTTGTCACTGACAGCCTGTTTAGGCAAATGGTATTCTTATAAATTTCTGCCAGTTTTGATGTATTTAAATAGAATCACATGGAAAGTTTATTAGGTCCATATTATAGACAATCCCATTGTACACAGGTAGCATAAATTGAAGGTTGTAACTTGTATAGAAGTTGATTTAAGCCACAGTTTCTTATTTTGTTTTTCTTTGATTGTTTTTTTCCCCCACACTATGATGTTTGTGGTTTGTGATTAAATTTTTTTTAAATGAAGGCGACTGTGGTTTGTTTTTGAAGCTAAGCATGGTTCTTTTGCTGCTATCGGTTAAGTTTGAAAAAGGGCATGTGCAGTAATTGTTTGTTTGGTGTTACCATATGTTTGCTGTGTTTATAGCTGATGTGAAATCAATGTTCTTTAGCTTCATATTCAGGGATTATTTTGATGTTGAAAATGTTTAATTTGAGTCACTCTGATTGGACAACGAACGGAAAGTTGACTTGTTAAAAAGCTATAATTTGGGGCATTATTGTAAATGTCATGAAATTTTGATGGAATGTACTCCACGTTCAAATGTTTTAGAATGAGAGTTGCTATGAGATGGTATTATATTTTCAAGTTAAATCCGTAGCATATTTAATGTAAAAGAGAACAATATTTTTACTTCAGATTTTAGTATGGCATTAAATTGATTTGAGTGCCTTTTTGAAAACATGACCTTTATCTTCCTCACAGGGAGTGTGAATTCCAAATGGGGTTACCTGAATTGGTGATTCCATTTGAAATATTCACCCCCTGTGTGAGAGATTAAGGTCATGTTTTCCATGGAGGGCATATGGATTTCAACTGGAAGAGCCAAATGTACGAGGGGGTATCCAAAAGTTTTGAAATCACACAGAAGTGAAAGAGCTATATCAATGAAATTGTGTCAGTGTAATCACTGGTCCTTATGTACATTATGGTCCAAAAATGGTCTCATAAGTATGTTTACTTTCTTTACAGGTGGCGCTAGATGGACAGTATGCGCATAAACTTTTCATGATAAGATCCTCCACTTTCTTGAGTTTCTTCACTGTGGCCGCACCATCCGGAAGTGATGGACGTCCACTTCTTGGCTCATCTGTGAGGGACATGTGGCCAGTTTGGAAATTCCTTTTAAAAAAGCAACAGTGCCATATGATGGGCAATCATCACCGTAGATAGCTTTCATTTCATCATAAATTTTCTGAGTATTGTAGGCCTAACCCTTCAAATGCAGGAACTTAATCACGCTGCGTGCAGCAGTTTTCACCATCTTGCAAGTTATCGCCTACTGCCCATCTAAGCGCCACCTGTAAAGAAAGTAAACATACTTATGAGACCATTTTTGGACCATAATGTACATAAGGGCCAGTAATTACACTGACAAAATTTCATCGATATAGCTACTTCACTTCTGGGTGATTTCAAAAACTTTTGGATACCCCATTACTGGTCACGGAATGCCTGTATATAACTCATGCATGGTGGTTTAGGTTAGGTATAAATTCAGGGTTTCAGTTAGGTATTTAGGATAATAATAGCCTGGCCCCCCAACTCAACACAAAAGTTGGCATGAGAGTTACCAAATAGCGCGCAAAAGGGGTACTATTTTTACCAGTAGCGATGACCGTGAAATTGGCAAAATAGGGGGTATTTAATTTGGACTGTCCACAAACTTTGACAGTAATTTTATGTCAATATTTAGTGTCATTGAAAAGGGGTGTTTGAAGTTCTAGTCATTGAAAAGAGGTGTTTGAAATTCTAGTCATTGAAAACCACAAAAAAGGGGTTGTTTTTGGCCAAATTTTGTCCTCGATTTTGCATGAAAAAGGGGGTAAATTTGATGAAAAATCATTGCAAAGGGGGTCTTTGAAAGATTTGGAAACTCTCATGGTTGCCAACTTTTGTGTTGAGTTGGGGGCCGGGAATAATAGAATTGAAAATTAGAAAGGAGGCTTCATTTATTAAAGGAAAGTATAGTATTCTCAACTTAAGAGTTTTCAGAACGTAAATTGTTTAATGTAAATATGTTCGTGAATTTTCGCTAAAATAATCCCATTATGATTTTGCTTCACAGGAAAGATGAATTTTAATCTACAATAATGGACTCGATGTACAGATAATGTACATTCTTAAATCTAGTGATAATTTATTTGTTCAGATCACCCACTCTTTGTTTACCAACCAAGTAATGAATTGAGCTGCCTGATAATAAAACTTCTGTCATATTCCCTTATTTGATTTTGATATTAAAGGAAAAATACAATTGTGCATGGAAATTAAAGCTAACTTAAACAATATCTTTTACTTTATATGTTCATATATTGACTTAAAATAAGTAAGGCTTGTTATCATTACATGTATATGATCAAAAATGGTATGTGTACATTTATGGTGTATGAAATCAGAGTAAAAGATCTTTAATAGTTGTCATCTGTGCAGTTGCGATTACCCCCAATCAATGGCGGCGCTATGGAGGGGGGCAAGGGGGCATTTTCTTGCCCCCCACTTTTGAGGCAAAACCCCCAAATCATGTCAATTTCCACTTTTTGCGGCAATTTTGCGCAAAAGTTGCCAATTTTGCCCCCCCCCCACCAAAAAAATTCCTGGCACCGCCACTGCCCCCAATTCAATACCAACCAGCACATGATGGTGCACACAGCTTCAACCAGCCAATGGCAGTGTTCTGGCTGAGAAGCATAAAAGTTCAAAATGCCATATGGGTATGTGTTTCATCTGTGATAAATGCTACAGAGTCACAGAATTTTGGAATTTGCAGGAGAGCATTAAGGGGTGGGGTATGAGCGTTTGGACAGTATTTATTGTGGGACATTAGAGCACATCAGACATATCGAATTGCATTCTGAATCTGAAGAATGTCCTTCTGATATCAAATAATTTTGATTTTTTGAAATTAGCAATGTAATACACATTTTATGGCAAATGATTAAAATTGATATTTTTGATATTTAACAGTACTCGAAGTAAACTTTATAAATCTGATGATTTATACTTAAAGTGTATGTAAGTGGGATGAAAAGCCGACGATCAATTAAAAATTTTGACCTTTCGTATTGAAGATATGGATTTTTTTCCCAAAACACAAAAAAAAAAAAATTAGGTCTTTTTGGGGAAAAATCCATATCTTCAATATGAAAGGTTAAAATTTTCAATTGATCGTCGGCTTTTCCTCCCAGCTACATACACTTTAAGAATATATCATTAGATTTATAAAATTTACCGAGGACTATTATATATCAAAAATGTGAAAAATATCAAATTTTAATAATTTGTCATAAAATTTGTATTATATCGTGAATTTCAAAAATGAAAATTATTTGATATCAGAAAGACATTCTTCAGATTTAGAATGCGATTCGATATGTCTGATGTGCTCTCATGTCCCACAAAAAATACTGTCGAAACGCTCAAAACGCTCATTCCAGATCCGTTAAATAGCTCTTCTGTAGCCTTCAAGGAGTGCTGTGTAGAGCATTTACAATAGAATGTAAGGAGAGACTGGTCAACTAAGGTGAGCTAAAATCACTCTCCTACATCAGATTTAAGGAGAGCAGTAGAGCGCTTCTTCTCGCTCTTCTTAAAAGGCAGTCCGATCTTCACTTCAGTCCTTATGGACACATACTTGCCAGTTTGCATGTCATTCACAGGCAGTACATTGTGATTGGATTCAAGTGTCTCATTCGTTCAAACAAAGACAAGAGGAGTTCCACAATTTTGAAAAGTTATTAGGAATTTGAAAGAACATTAATAACAAAAACAGATTTGTGAAAGTAGAGTATACTAGCATAAAATCATTTGTTCAGCTGGCAGTGATCACAGATTGTGTGCAATTCATCCAACTGATGCAAGCTATTGCATGTCGCATGGTCATACCTAGTCTGTGACTTAACGGCATACATTCTGCATATCTCAAGTGAAATACTTTTGGTTTCTTCAGGCTTGTGCAGTTGCAGCTGAAGATCTTTTACTCTGATGTTAGGTAGTATGAACTAGTGAGCTATACTGTATGGTAGATTCACCTGTCTTGGAATTTGTGAAATTCTTGGCAGGATGTTGTTTTTGTTCATATCCCGTTGTATTTATCATGGACAAACCATGAAACATGGTATTGTAATGTTTCCTGTCTATTAATGTATGTAGGTTCATTGATAGAACTATATTACACACGAGTAAATGTATTTTTATCATTGACATTGTAGTTATAGTTGTAATCACATTTTTATAATCATTTATAATTGTAGTTGGATTATAGTTGCATTTATAGTTGTAGTTAGAATTGTAGCTGGATTGAGAGTTATAATTAGAGAGTTATAGTTGAGTCTAGAGTTATAGTTGAGTTTATAGTTACTTTATAGTAGTTGTAGGGTTAGAGTTAGGGTTGAATATTTCACTTATGCTACATAAGATCACAGAAGTAAGAAATCTTTCATGATGATCAGGTATTAAACCTGAATTTAAAATATAGGTCTATAGATTCAAATCTTCTTAGACTATACTCCAACATCAGATACTCTTTTTTTCTGGAAGACCTGGGTAAATTACTTGAGGGCACAACAAAGGGGAATTAGTTTTATGGCCATATTAAATGTTTTCACTGTGGGAGACTATTAGCATGATTAGTAGTTGTGAAAACAGACCCTGGAAATAAATTCCAGGATCTGTGATGTGACTTGGTATAGATCTGATCACCTACCATGCCTATACTGTAAAAATAGTCATGATAGTGGGGTGGGTGTAACCACAGATATTGGTGGTGTAACAATGTGGTACTTAAAAACAATTATTGTGCCATTTAGTACCATTTAGCATAACATAATTAGTGCAAATTGCACTCTATTAGTTTAATTAGTGTTCAGTGGTGTAGTTCAGGGGTTAACCCAGGGGCCAATGATACATGTACATAAATGGTGCCCATTTTTTTTTGCATCCCCCCCCATTACAAGTGTTTGTGAACGGTCCATAAATAGTTTTGCGAGCATAGCAAGCATGACATTTTGCACACATTTCTGTACTGCCCCCTCTTTTAAAGTGCCAAATCCCTACAGCTCATGATTAGGGGTATATGAGGGCTGATTGAGCCACCTTCAAAAGACAGGGTATATTAAAACTCTTCTACAGGAGTGTGAGAATTAAGAAGGGGCCAAGAGGTGAAAAATTTCCAAATTTTCCTGCTGTCCCTCTACTAAAATATTGTTGATATTCACTGAGAATACTTTTGGTCAATTTTGTCCCAGTATTTTGAGCCAAGGTAATATCGACCAGCCCCCCGGTGGGTATGCTCCCCCGAAATTTTGAGGCGGTGGGTCTTTGGGAGCTGACTGCGTACCGATAAAAGGGGGTCTTTTGGAGCTGCGAACAAGTAAAACAGGGACCTTTGGAGCTGCGAACAGTCCAAATCAAGGGTCTACCTTGGCTTTCTGGTTGAAAATCGCCAGAAAAAAACCTTTCAGAGCTGAAATTATCAAAATCAAGGGTTTTCGGAGTTCTATTTTGGTCAAATATAGGGGTCTTTCGAGCTGCGAAATCCAAAAGGGGGTCTCTCGGGAGCATACCCGTATGGTCATTTGTGTTGAGTGCCCCCCCCCGGACCAGCCTCTCCACTCCCCATTACTGCTGATGCTGGTATGCCTCTGTTCTTCTGGGTCTTTGAATTGATGAAGGATCATGCTATAAAAATTAATTAAGTCATGAAGTGACATGAGCTTGGCCATGATTTGACCATCCAGAGGCTTTAATTTCCTGCTTAACCATCAACACATTGACCCCTCACTGTGTGTCTCAACTCAAGCATGAAGAACTCCCAGGACCCCAGTTTAGTATCTTTGTTTACCTTGACAAAAAGGCATTATGGGAAGGCATTCCAGTACAGAGTACAGAATGCATTTATGGAAGGCATTTGACTACCGGTATAGCATAGTATCAACAATGCATTATGGGAAGCTATGGCATAATTTCATCAATCCTTTGTATGGGAATATAAGGTACAGGTGATGCATTCTGGGAAGAATACATAGTGTACATGTAGGCCTATTTAACATGACAATAACATGGTTTAAAAAATGCATTATGGGCAAGAGTTCCAACAATGCATTATGGGAAAGCATTCCAATACAATCAACAGCAATGCATTTATTGGGAAGACATTCCGCTACAGAGTATGGGTATAGCATATAGTTTCAACAATGCATTTTGGGAAACTAGGCCTATATCATAGTTTCAACGATGCATTATGGGAAAGCATTCCAGTACAGGTTACGGAATGCAATATGGAAGGCATTTGACTACAGGTATAGCATAGTATCAACAATGCATTATGGGAAGCTATGGCATAATTTCATGGGAATGAAATAATTTCATAATTTTATGGGAAGCTATGGCATTATGGGAAGCTATGGCATTTGACTACAGGTATAGCATAGTATCAACAATGCATTATGGGAAGCTATGGCATAATTTCATCAATATTTTGTATGGGAATATAAGGTACAGCTGATGCATTCTGGGAAGAATACATAGTGTACATGTATTTAACATGACAATAACAAAATTAACATGGTTTTAAAAATGCATTATGGGCAAGAGTTCCAACAATGCATTATGGGCAAGAGTTCCAACAATGCATTATGGGAAAGCATTCAAATACAATCTACAGCAATGCATTATGAGTATAGGTATACATGTAGCATATAGTTTCAACAATGCATTATGGGAAAACATTCCAGTACAGGGTATGGAATGCATTATGGAAGACATTTGACTACAGGTATAGCATGGTATTAACAATGCATTATGGGAAGCTATGGTATTTCATCAATACTTTGTATGGGAATATAAGGTACAGCTGATGCATGTAGGCCTAGGCCTATTTAACATGACAATAACATGGTTTTAAAAATGCATTATGGGCAAGAATTCCAACAATGCATTATGGGAAAGCATTCCAATACAATCTACAGCAATGCATTATGGGAAGACATTCCGCTACAGAGTATAGGTATAGCATATAGTTTCAACAATGCATTATGGGAAGCTATGGCATAATTTTAACAATGGTACAGAGAATGTCTTTAGTTATCTAGCCAACTATAAACTCAACTATAATTCCAACTACAACTATAAACTCACCTATAATTCCAACTACAACTATAAACTCAACTATAATTACAACTACAACTATAAACTCAACTATAATTCCAACTACAACTATAAACTCAACTATAATTCCAACTATAACTACAACTACAACTATAACTACAACTATAAACTACAACTACAACTATAAACTATAAAATGTTAACACTCATTACACACACTGTAAAACTGACCAGTACAAATGATTAACTGTTCTGAGTTAAAATATTATCACTTACACCTGTTTAGATTTCATACAAATAATGTAATATACTCTGTGCCAAAGCTGTGACATGCAGTCTCATTAGGAAAAAAAAAAAAAAATTGTTGTGTTGCCCTCAACCGTCCGGTCCTAAATCCTGAAAAATCAGGGTCGCAATTTTTTTTTTTTTTTTTTTTGAATAATGATTTTTACAGATTTGTTCAAAAAATCAATGTTTTTCACTTAAAATTAATATTATATTGAAAGACTAGTCTTTAATTGATGTCTAACAGGTATCCAGAAGTCAAAATTGACAAATGTCCCCTAATTGAAGAAGCATTATTTAATATTTGAGGGGATTTTTTAAAATCTAAAGGTTAAAAAAAACAACAAAAAAAACTTTGGTGTGGTGTGTAATTGTGCCACTTGAAATTTGCTGCTTTAGCAAAATGCAAGAAAGATTGCAACAGCATTACATAATTAAATTGCTATGATATTTGACATCTTACATTTTTGGGGTCTTTCGAAAAAAAACTAGTAATGTACATGATGTATATACTCTCTGAATCCGAATCTGCATTCCACACAGATCTATGTGGAACTGTTTTGTAACTGCATCTATACATTACATATTACACTAACAGAAGTTTTTAACAACATCACATCTTAAAAGATGTGATGCTTTGTTTGGAGCCATGTATTATAATCCACTGCAGAAATACTCCAGTAATGTACTGCTATATTATTATTAGCCATATAGAGGTATGGTGGACATACAGTAATAGGATGGTGCTGCACAAAGTGATGGAAGTCTGTTGAATTTGCCAAGATTGAGTACTTGCCATCCTTTTGTGTATGCCAAACTTTGAAAAAGGCTGATGATATGAATCTGTACACTAGTATAATAGATGTGATGCAATATGAATGACATGTACCGTAACCACCCGGGTATAAGCCCACCTACGGCTATAAGCCCATCCCCTATTTTTCAAAACATTCTGGGAACAAGGGTGCACTCAGGTATAAGCCCAGTACTAAATTTTGGCCAAGTTCTTAAATCAAATCAATGCTTTGCTCTCATATTTAAGAACAAATATAAAAAATATCGGTTGATAATTAACATTCCACACTTATAATTTTAAGAAATTGACATAAAAGATAGAAATTACTGGTACATTGGGCATATACAAATAGGGGTGATTCACTGTGATTGTTCTTATTTTTAAATTCAAGCACTAGCCCTTCCCCGGGTATAAGCCCACCCCCAATTTTGAAGTGAAATCTGCCATCTAGGGGGGGTGGGCTTATACCCGAGTGGTTACGGTAGTTAACCTAATGATACTTTTGGAATCAATTAGTTATTTGAAAATGGCATTAAGGAAAATATAACAGTATGAGAGCAATCGCTAAAATTTCTTTTTTAGGTGTGTGAACTTGTGAAGTTAAAGGCAAATACATGTTGTGAGCAAAGGGCAAAAGTAGCAGGGTTGGAACTGGGCTCTACTTTTGTGAACTGGGAGCTACTTTTATGTGAACCAGGAGCCACTTTCTGACTAACTGGTTGAGGTGGATTTTGTGTGAACCGGGAGCTACTTGTAACCAACCAAGAGTTGAAACACAAAGGCTATATGTGATGTGTCATGTCAAAAGGAGACACTTTTGGGCAGGATCCTAAATGGAGAAATAGCCAAAAATATACCATGGGGTGATTTTTTCACAATTTGGGTTTGTTGCAAATTTGTGATGTTATTAATGTTTAAAATATTGTCTGATAGTTTCAGACCGGGCATCTTGTATTTTTTGAGACATTTTTCAAGGTAATTCCTACTTTCAACATTGTCAATAATATTTTTAAAGACCGATATCTCAATTTCCAATTTTATAATACTATAACTTACAAACTCAATAACTTCGCTTAGGAAAGTCCGATTTCATTGGGGAAAACGACGTTGTGGAGCAAAATATCTCTATATTTAAGATATGTAAAAACCTCAAAATTGATAACCTGCCCAAAAGTGTCTCCTTTCGACATGACACGTCACATATGTAATCTGGCATGCAAAGATGAGATATTGAGACTTGTTACCAGGAGAGAGTTTTCGGAGTAAAAGTAACTCCCGGTCATGTTAACACAAGAGGCTAAGTGGGAGCTATATCATGGTAACCAGTGGGCAAATAGAGCCTGGGTGCCTGCATATTTTTACCCTTGAAGTTGTGAGTGATGCAATGAACTTGCTTAGTTTATGTGCTTTGTAAAATGTGTACGACATAAAATGTTATTTTTTTAATTGTTTACGTTTAAATATTTTGCATCTGGGTATTTCAAATAAGTAAGTAATATGAAATTCTCGCTATTCGCAATAAGGGCGCCGCCAGCGGTTTGCGATGTAATCGTGGTGTATCATGGGAAAATCGTGATGTATCATGGGAAAAGGTCGACATCCAAGTCCGCGCAATACGAATATTACCATACTATTACATACGAACACGTGAAAATATTTTTTAGTTTACAAATTAATAATAACGGTATTACACGAAAAAAAAAAAAAAAAAAATTAATTGTGCACATTTCAAATCACATTATTAAGTATTATTGAGTATCGATTCGCGTGTAACACCTTTATTTTGACAAACTAAAAAATATTGTCACGTGTTCCTATGTAATAGCATGGTAATATTCGTATTATGCGGACTTGGATGTTGACCTTTTCCCATGATACATCACGATTACATCGCAAACCGCTGGCGGCGCCCTTATTGCGTATAGCGAGAATTGGTTATTACTTGTTAGTAATATTGTGATTTCCCCAAAATACTGTATATATACTGTATAAACGACATTTTATAATGAAATTATAAGTTAAACCAAAGTTCAATAAGTACAGCTATGTTACTTGTGTATTATGTACTTCATCACTGTGTTCAGTAACCACTGCCAGCATGTAGGGGTAGATACATTTGTTTTGATGGAGTAAATAATGTTGAATTTCCATCAATAACTGGTGATATTCAACAACTTGATTCACAAATCAGTTTGTTATAAATGTAAATGTACAATTTCGGCAAGAATAGAGTATGTGCTGTGCTCTTAATCTAAAAAAAATGGAATGTTTTGTACTCATTACCAGAAAGAAAGATTTGTATTTCTACTTATTATAATAATAATTATACCATTCACTGTGAGCGGCATACTAAATCTGATTAACACATTCTATTTATTTATTCTCATACTGTGATTTTCAAAATATTTGTAAGTCAATTTCAGTGGCTGTTGACTATTGAACATACCATATGCTTGGGGTATGATGCAGAGTTTCTATCAAATTTATAATATTAATGTAAGAGCTCAATGGGGACTTGTTAGCAACAAGGAAAGTTTCCTAAGATTTCTTGTTATTGTTATAGCATTTCTTGAAAATGAAATTTGAAACGAAGTGTAAACATATTTGCCAAATCAACTCAACTAAATTTTGTCGATGTACTGTGATATTGCTAGGGAACAAATATAAAATAAAACCTTACATGCAGTGTTCGAAATATGCCTCAAAAAGTAACAGGCCAGCCGGGCTTGACCTTAAAAAGTTACCAGCCAGCCGGGCCGGCAACTAGATGCCAGTCAGAAAAGTTACCGGCCAGGCCAAAAAGTTACAGGCCAATGGCCGGCTGAACGGCCCCATTTCAAACGCTGCTTACATGTATGTTACAACATGCAATTGATGGAAACAAAAAAAAAACACGTAACTCATGTAAAGGTTTAAACAAGTTTCAACACTTGCTTTTTTTTTTGCGGGTGGTAGCTGAATGTTGACTGGTTGATCCTCTCCCCAATCTGGACGTTGGTGTTGTCCAAACAGCCAACATTCAGCTGCCACTGGCTGACAACAGATGGGTTTCTCAAAAATATACGGAACAAAAAAAACCGATGGTTGAATATGTCTATAACCAGCACATATAAGAGCATTCATTCCATCTAACTTCTGTTGAATAAAATCTGTAAGAACTTGCAGTGTTCAAAGAAGTATATCTTGTATTATTTGATCAGCTTCTTGTAATGAAGCATGCCATCAAGCAACAAAATGTCATCTGCATATTACTTGACATATATTATATCTAGGCCTACATGTTAATAAAAGCACTCTACGCAGATGGACTACATCTTGCATTGCTACACGCTGTGTGTTCCGAAAGTTACCATTTTGAACTTGACTTGAAATTGTGTCACCAAATTAATTGTAAAGCGTAATTTTGCTATCAAGTCACCAATTAATTCCGAGGCTTAATTTTGCTATTTTGTGCCAAAGTTATTTCTAAAATTGTAACAATTTGGGCACACTTTGTACCTTTTATATGAAATATATTGTGCTGCTGTTATGAAAACAACAAATTAAAAAAACATTAAACCCAAAATAGTGGTATACTCCTATTACGGTATGTGTAATTATTATACTTTGTAGAATTTACGAGGGGGTATCAAAAAGTTTTAGAAATCGCCCAGAAGTGAAAGAGTGGAGCGCGAGTTATCTTCGGTGGTGATTGTGATATGTCACTGTCGCTTTTTGGAAAAGGAAAATTTCATTGATATAGCTCTTTCACTTCTGGGTAGTGGTAAGGTGGTACTACACCCCTTGATAAATTTGTGACTATTTTTGCATTATTCTCAAAAACTAATGAAACACTGGTAACAAAAGTTATATATATTATAGGTGCAGGGAATCCAGTTACTACCCTGGAATTTCAGTGACTCGAGAGTAGTTATTGATTTATTGATCAAATATTGGTTTTCCCTCATTTTTGACTGTAAAGCGCTCCACAGACTCCGAGTATTGTACGTACAATATTTTATGTAACATATATACGTTATTTAATCTATTGCCATTCTATTTCCAGTAATGTTTAAGTTCTAACGAATGTTTGATGAAAAAAAATCGATAATATGTTACATACAATATCTAGCAGAAATATCATCGATTTTTCGTCATCAAACATTCGTTAGAACTTATACATTACTGGAAATAGAATGGCAATAGATTAAATAACGTATATATGTTACATACAATAGTGTACGTACAATAAAAAGTCTGAATACTGTTTAACTCCACAACTGTTGTCTGAACTGAAATAAAATTTTCTGTGCAGTAGTTGTAGTCCTTGCCCCTATAATATACATATCTTACTTGTCACCAATGCGCTATAATTTTTGAGAAAAATGCAAAAATAGGCACAAAATTGGCCAGGGGTGTAGTACCACCTTAAAGCAGATATTGCTTGTGATGATTGTGATACCATCATGAAACCTGCCTACACTCTATTTCACTGTTTGTTTGGCAGTGACTGTGGCTTGGCTTTACATTGTTGCGCTGCATGCTGGCATACCACCTCTTATTGTACATATGTATACGTGGTGTTGGATTAGATCAGCATGCGCAATTCCGGGGGGTACTCAGTACAAATGACCATACGGGACGTGCATAAAACATGGGTAGCATTTTCAGCCTTCTGGTATATCAATGACCCCTTTTTCAAAGCCTATTTTGGTATATGAATGGGTCCTTTTTTCAAAATTTTCTCAATTTTTTTCGGAAAACAGCCCAATTTTTCCTTAATTTAGCCAAAATGTTCAAAATTTTCCCAAAATTTTGGGAAAATTTGTAAAAACTAAGACAATTTTGGGTAAATTCGGCCGGTACTTTTGGTATATCAAAATCTCAGCGGCACGTCCCTACCAAAACCAAACTTGAGTACCCCCGGGGCACAATTTAATACTGCGACTAGCAAAATACTCATGTAAGTGGTGAAACAGTATATAGCAATGTGAAGAAATATACTACAGGCACACAAAAATGCTTTAAAGGGCTGTGAAAGTACTCACTTGATTCCAACTTTCAAGATGCAGCATCTAAGTCTGACGGCAATATCTGTTCATTATGTTCTGTGAAAATCAGAACCTGTAGGCACAGGTTGTAATGCAGACCATCACAAATGGGGAGAAACTTTAGAATCTGGTTTGCCACTCCTGTCATACACCCTCTGATTATTTTGAGAATGGTGTATGCCCACATAAAGCACAGGGTGGGTGGTGTACATATTGTAAAACATAGCTAAAAATAAATGGAATTCATTTTTTCTTCAAATTTCTGTAAAAAATATTTGGAATATGTACTATTATTGTAGAATGTTTTTGGAGGTGTTGAGAAACAACTCTACCACATCATAAACTCCTCAAATTTATTTGTACTGCTCCAAACAATTATTGTAAAGGGCAAGCCATCTTATTCATGATTTTCATAGAACGAGCACCGAAGTGGTTACGTAATTCTATTGGTTACCGCATCACGCTATTTTGGTATGCCTTCGAGTGCCATATACTTTGTGTGGCGACTGGCGATAGTTTAATCGTGGTTCATTACGCAAGTGCGTGATGCCGTTGACATTACGAAACTTCGATACTGAATACCTTCTTGTGTTTTTACATTGTGTTTATGGTGTACAAGAGTCGACATAAGGAAGTAAGTAATGGCGTATATGCTTTCATAATAGGCATGCTAAGAATATAATTTAAATATGTATGGATATTTATTTTTTAAATTTCTCATTGCTGCATGTATTAATATAGCCATTGAATTACTGGCAAATTTTGCTTGACAAAGTTGAGTGTGTACATAAACTGTGTTCATTTTGTACATATTTACATAAAACTCCAATAATTATTGCAAAGTTTATTGCACTATTTAATCAATAAAATGGTGTTAATGCTAAGCATACAGGCTTGGTAAGGTGTGTCATTACTTTCCAAAGTTGCCTCAGTGATTCTTGAATATTAAGGTTAGTTTTCCATGCTCATACAGGTAAAAATATCCATAAACAACTCAAATTGGCAATGAAGACCCTCAGAAAACCATTTTCCTACAATTTGAGGGGTCAGTGACACAAAGATGTAACTCCGTTTTGGCCATTCTGAGAAAAATGAGTTTAACAGATAATGGTCCACATTGACTTGTAAAGTTAAGTCTGTTTCACTGGCCACTGATTTCAATGGGATGCTAAATGGAGTTACTTCTATGTGTTTATTGGAAAGTGCTCATGAAAATATTAATATCAAAATCTCATTTTGGCAAAAAAATGGAGTTTTGTCTTTTTGTCATTGACCCCTCGAATTAAGCAAATTCATTGGACTTTCCATAACATTGATATCCATAAGGGCCTCTAAATACACAATAGTACAGTAACTCTGAGTCACTTATATACAATGTGTTAAATGAGCACAGGAGCAGAGCCATACTAAATGACAGGGGCTCTCGTTTACAACACTGAATAAATTTTACACAATGAAAACATCTTGGAAAATATTCAAGGTTTATTCAGAACAGCAACTCGCACTCTTACAATGGAAGACATACATATTATTGCACAGGTAAAAACTTTGGATAAAGCACATTTACACAACTGAAGTTATTGTGACAGAGTTCTAGTAGAGGCCATTTGGCATGTTGGGAATCTACTTCCAAGACATTTTGTGGAAGATGGTGAAAAGTTTCAATTGAGGCCAACTGCAAAAGGTGTAAAAACAATGAAATGAGATTGAACAGCTAAATGTTTATCTCAATTTGGTCAAAAACAAAATTATAATTACTACACTTAGTCTAGTTTCCAGAGAAGCACGGCAGTCTTTTTTGCTCCGATTGAAGTGAGTGCCCTGTTAATAAGCATCATACGCAGAGCTTTGTGTTCCTTTTAAGAGTGCCGATCAACGCTTTGACGCGTAATCAGCCAATCAGATTATCAGTGTTGTTATGATTCTCAGATGATTGAATCGGCCAACCAGAAACCACTTCCGTGTTTACACGCTCTCAAAATGTAAACAACTTTTCTGCCAGCTAGTATTAAAACCATATTCATTCCATTAAGTGCCCATACCCCAATAAGCGCACACTCTGAAACTATTCAACTTCAGAATGTGATGCAATTAATCACCCACCATAACAAGTTCTGTTAGGTTACCTATACACAATGCATTGTGTATTGTTTTTTTTTGCTGAAAAATTTCCAAAGCATGCTTAAGTGGTAAATAAAACAAGCATCTAAATGTTAGTTTCTATTGGATATTCCATAAAATGTGCAAATCAATATATTATATTTTTCTCTATATACATGTATCAGGTCCAAATGCACCCAAAAGATGATCTACACACATGATTGTGCAACTACCATTTTGTTTTCAATTTCAACACCAATATAATAAGAGCACACTGGATGACTAGTAAAAAATAACCACCCTTGTAAAATGACTCGCTATAGAGCTCAATGGAACTAATATAAAACCATAAGTTTTCTGTGTTCTACTCCGTTTTGTCAATATGTCACTTTCCGTGTTTTGTCTGTTTTACCATATTTTGTCCGTTTTACAATAAGTTTAATAAAAATGTATTACAAACTATACGCACTTTAATTTTTTTTCTTTGTACTTGATTCACTTTTTCAATTATTTCAATTTTATTTATGAAATCCTGTTTTCCGTTTTCTACCTCCGATTGAAATTCTTCTGTTTTCCGTATCATGGAAAACTTATGGCTTTAAACTAATATGTTACTACAACTCACTTATACAGGTATTGTACAATAACAGAGTTAGAAATAATCTCTATTCTATATTGAAGTAGATGGTGTGGTTTACATGAATTGCAAGATAAGATAGTTGTTAGGAGTGATCACTTTCGATAAAGCTCCAACATGTTCATTTACAGGCATTTCAAACAAATTACAAGTTAGGGTCGATCCTTCATGTAATTATTTTGTGTAAGCTAATACCCTAACCCTAATTTTGTGTATAATTACATCCCGGGGGAGTCACTCCCATTGTGGCCTGTACACCATCCGCGATAATGAAAACGCGTAAAAAGGGTAGTTTTTCGTGTTTAGGGTGTCAAAAACATGAAAAATTGGAAAAAAGGGTATCAAAATTGCAATTGCTAATACGCGGAAATGAAATTTAGGGTATGAAATTTGATCCAAGGAATAAAATCCCTGTTTAGGGTATCGTTTTAGCCAAGGGTTAAATCCTTGTTTCGGGTGCTTTTCAAAAGTTGATTATCGCGGATGGTGTACAAGCCACAATGGAAGTGACCCCCGAATTACATGAAGGAGTAACCCAAGTTAAGACGCATGTAAAAGTATGTGACCTAATAATAAATATTAATGCAGAAATTAATACCCAAATAAGTTACAGGTAGTTTTAGTCAAATTACATCCACTAAGTTAGTTCAAACGTACAGACATGTCAACCCGACTTTCATTTGATGTGTTGTGCAATTTCACGAAGTGGTGGGTGCTTGCGTATTTTTACACAAAATGTGTCAAGTTGTTTACATTTTAATTAATTTACATAGTTGACCCATCATATTAAAAGAAAAAATATTACAAAAAATGCAACTTTTATTCTTATTATTTTCATTATATTTTGCAAGGTTATTATTTTGCCTGTATCTCAATATCGGATATGCCGACCTCATCAAGGTACTTTTTGATATGACGGATCGCATACATTATTTTATGCCATACAGGTAGATAATTAAGATAACTTGCTCATAATTGCTGCTGAGAACTTTGAAAGAGATGTCACCTCTATCATTTTTTGAAGAGGTTTATACTTTAGTTTGAGGAGACAGGTGCACTGTTCAGTGCTTGGTTAATCCAAGCTGTACAAAGGAGTCTATAAATAATCAGTGATTCCCTGCGCATATGTGACCTGCTACCACGAAATCAGCGTAAAGTCGTTGTGACTTTATACTTATTTTGTTGAGTTGGCAGTTATGAGATATTTGGTCTAAGTTGATGTTCTTTGTTTGCCGCCACCTGTACAAGCCAGTAGTATTATCCTTCGTGAATGGCCCATTGTGCCCCTATTCACAAAGGACATACAGACATAGTGGCTTTAACAGGTGAGTGAACACCAACACAGTAGCCAGGGCGTTTTGAGTGACTAACACGATTTCGTGGTAGCAGGTCACATATAGCACTTAGGTTGATTGTGTCATCGCATCACATAGGGTTTCGTGGTTATCATTGTGGTATTTATAGGTGTTAGGGTTAAACAATGATATGCAGAGAAAATCTGCATCACTGGAACCACAATACCTGCAATATTTCTGTCCTTGATAATGATATTTGTATTTATAACATTCTGTATGTTTGTTTGTTTTATTTCTTCTTTAACCTGGGACACTCAATCAGTTGAAAACACAACTAATCATCTGTTCTTCCTTGAGGCCCAGGGAAACTTAATATGTGACACGATCTGGTCCATGGGGGCCAAAGGAGGCATTTTTGAAAATAAGCTATCATTTACTGAAAACACCAAAGGTCTAGCATACTTGGTTCTAAAGTTATGAAGTTTTTTGATGTCTATTTTCTTATGTATTTTATTGTTTTTTACGGCATATTTTTACCTTTATCTCAGTTTCAAATTTGCCGCCTTTGGCCCCCATGGACCAGATCGTGTCACATATTGATTTTAAGTGCAGTGCTTTTAACTCCATCCAGGCAACTGATAAACAGGTCAGTACCAATACTACACACATGGTTTAAGTATAGGGCAAATATGTATAAAAATACCTCTTCAATAATAAAAAAAAAAGTTTGTTCAAAAGTCAAGAAATTTACACTCTTGAAATTCAAGTTACATACATATTTGGCACACAAGGTATATAGAAAAGTTGTTTTGGTTCATAAAAACATCACTACAAATTAAAATGTGCATTATTGGTTTTAAAGCTATGTAAGGAAGATGTTGGCGTTCATCTACATATCGCCCCGGGCATATCGCTATCTGTTGTCCTGTGTATTGTGTTTGTGTTGAGGTGTTCTTGGTACAAATTCCAATCTATGCTTGGGTCTCACACCACCATCCCATTTGGGAATATAACCATCTGTCAGAAAGAAACAAAAACATCAATGTAATGATTTTATTTGAACTTGGTGAAATACGAGTTGAATAGGTGCTTTCTGTAAGATGCATTCTTTGTACAGCATATTGTAAGATACTGATTTTCTCTGTTGCATTCAAGATGACCAATAACCCATCTCAAGTTGTTATACTTTGAAATGTAGTTTATCGTTTGCATTTCATTCGGGTATGTCTTTTGTGAGGTTTTGTGTGCTGTATCTCTTGTTGTTTAATTGTGTAACTTATGCCATTTTAAGGGGGTTAGGTTTCACTGACCTTTAGATGTCAATGCCTGGCAGTATGCACACGCATCATCACAATTTCCATTGTGTTTTGCCTGGCAGTATGCGCGGGCATCATATTTTGTTCATGGCTTGTGTTTTTAAAACACCCGCCACATCACAATAAGGCTATTGAACAGTGTAATGGCGGGTGTGTTGCATGGGGTTCACTCAAGCATATCGGTATACCAGTCCCTTGCCTTTGTTGATAAACATTGAGGTCAACTCATCTATAGTTTGTTTGGCTTATAATTGGCCAAAAAAAATCGTAACATCATGTATAACTGATTAAAGAATAGCGTGCAGTCCGGCGCGGCACTAATTTCGCACTATACAGCAGACAAACATAGTGCCTATATCCAAAATGCAGACACATAGTTTGGGACATGCACCATATCTATTGGGTCCACATTTTTTTGGACATTCTGCGTAACTAAACATATTTGAAATCTTACAAAAACTTCTTAAACTTTGTGAAATCACAATTGACTGTACCTGAATCTTGTGCACGCTGTCCCTCTGTTGCCATCTCCCATGATTTAGGGTACATTCTCTGATTAATTCTATCCCCAATACTCCTCCTCAGCTGGGCTTTATCATAACTAGTTAATGACAGATTATTATCTTCAGCAGAAGGGCCTGAAGTCTGGGACTTCTTGAGTACGGGGCATTGGTCGACTGTTCTTTGGCTGAATGGTGACTTGCTGAGACGAGGACTGAGTGGAGAGCGTGGTGGAATTTTACCAGAATTTCTTGACATGCTGACATGAGCCATCAAAGCCCTTTTTGCTCCTGTGATGCAGAATGAAGAAAACACATGATAGGTTTGTATTGGTAAGGTGATAATCATCAACGACATTGTAAATGCAAGAAAATAACTAGAAATCATAGGAAGATATACCATTTTTCACTCTGATGTGGCAGTGAGGTCAGTGTGCATTTAATTGTGCGCAGCCTCAAATTGCTAGCGTTTGCTCAAAGCGCTGGTGTACACAGGCATGTGCTTAAAGATGCCGCATACATGAGCGAGCAAAACAGCTGCTTCAATGCGTTGATGTCACTGCCACATCAGAGTGATAAATGGTATAGAGCACTCTTGCAGATCATTTTATGTTCAAACTCATAACCCCACTATATCACATGACTGTAATGTCTATATCCAAGTCTTGGAGACAAAGTCAGGGTTTGTTGAATTTTAGATATCAATCATACCTTTTGAATAAATGGAAAGCACCACAATTATTGTGGCTTATTGCGAAGTGTCCAAGTAATTATCAATTTATGATACAATCCCTTTGTTTTAATACTCCCCTCCTTTTGAGTGGTACCGTTTAATGTAATACTCTGAATCAATTATTGGATCACCATCATATAGGCAAAGTATTAAAGTAACTTTGCCTTAGATATGCCACTGTCTAATCTTCTTGCCAAATGCAATAACAGTGTATAATCTGTATAAAACTGTGTTGACTCTCATTCATCTGGGTATGTTGAAATTAAGATTTGATTTTAATCTGGTCAACCAGACATACCTATTTTTGACGGACGAACTGACGTTGCGACTGAAACCTTCAGTCTTCAGCTGGGTTGTGATGCAAATGACCAAGGAACAAGCCTGTCAGGACTCCTACATAGGAGAAACCGCCCAACCTCTTCACAACCGCATGCTACAACACCGCAGATCCAGCTCAGGTGGTAACAACTCAGCGGTTTTTCTACATCTAAAAGCCAGCGGACACCATTTTGACACCAAGGATGTCCGTATTCTAGACCGTGAGCAGTGTTGGTTTGAGCGGGGTGTGAAAGAGGCTATCTGGGTGAGAGCGAAGCAACCATCTCTCAACCGTGGAGAAGGCGTCCGGGCCAAGCTGTCACATGGCTGGGACCGAATCATAAAGGACATTCCTCGTCGATTGTCATCAATACCGGAAGTGTCCGGTACTCAAGGTCATTTGCATCACAACCCAGCTGAAGACTGAAGGTTTCAGTCGCAACGTCGGTTAGTCCATCAAAAATATGTATGTCTGGTTGACCAGATTTAAATCAAATCTTAATTATAATCTGTATAATGTGATTTTACAGTGTCTGGACCTCAACCAAACACAACCAACCTCTGTTACAGGCAAAATATCTAATTCTCCACCATGAGAGGATGTACCTTTTGCATACTGTTGTGTCAGCATACTTTTTGTAGAATAACACAACCTACATGACTGAAGCTTGACATTGCCTAGCAACAACCATATTTAAGTCCGCAATTGGTCAATTCTCAAAAACTATGCTTGCTCCGTTATCATGTGGTCTTTGCATAGGATGCTTGATGCAAACATCTGTGCATACCCAATTTGTTTTTCGGAACTAGAGATAGATGCCGTTGGTGGCGTCTGGCCAGATGAAGGGGGCTATACCTGTGACGTCGCGCAGACGTCACAGGTCTAGTAGAGCCGTTGATTAAATGCACTTTTTTTGCCCAGATCTATGCTGTTTCGTATATTTATCAGCGTTTCCAACCCTTTTGAAACCATCCTAAGGCATTCCATGTGCTACAATGTCAAAATTGTGGCTACATCATAGATATCTCGGGCATCTCTGAGCATTACCAGGTCTGAGCATATGAAAGCAATTCAGGTGTTCCTTCAAAGCTTTAGTCGTGTGCTGCCACCTAGTGGTGGTTCCGGGAACGTGGCGATTTTTGCAAGGATCAGTTTCACTTACTCAGAGATTGGACTGTGTGCTCAAACACAAGACCCAGTCGAACTTCTTGCTTCTTTCTCAGGTATTCAGCTTCTCTTTCTCTCAACCAGGCTCTATGCTGTCTTTTTCTTTCCTTCTCCATGCTAATTTATAACGAAAACAATAAATTTTAATCAATGTGCAGTCTATATAATGTGGCTTGATGCCTGAAGATGTTGTACAATGATGTGATGGTGATGATATTAGAAATACCCCAAATCAATGACTACGATATGATAGTATTGGTGATGCAATTTGTAGTGCAGGTGTATGCCATGGTGGTGGAAAGGCAGAATTTCTGATAATAGTGGCACTGGGATGAAGCTAATGGTAAGACAAATTTCACAAAAATGGTGCTTGTTTAAGAGTCAAGTTAGCTCAATCGATAAAGCGTTCGACTATGGTGCGAGAGGTTGTGGGTTCGAGCCCTGGCAGTGGTAAAGTACGCTCTTGTGGAAAAATTGAGTTAGCTTGAAATTCCCCTGGACAATGAACTTACTGCTAATTGTCTTGTTGTAACCTTTACACAACTCGGGGAGCTGATCCTGGTTGTGATGGTTATTTGTGGAATGTCTAGGGTGTGCGCTCTTGAAGCAGTCCCTGTGTTGTTGTTAAATGGTTTTTGGAATGATGTGGGGCCGTAAGAAATCAGCGACAACCTGTAAAGTGTGCTGAGGCTTGTAGATCAACATCTAAGATTTGTGCCTGTGCATAGTGCACTATAAATCAACCACATTTTTTATTTTAATGGTGAAAGATGGTTGCAATAGAATCACTCAGGATGTCAGCAAGGCAGCAGTGACAATGATAGTTGGAATTAGTCACATTAGTGGGAGTGATGATCAATGTGAACAAGAACACACTGATCATTGTGGTGGCAACGGTATCAACCAGGCTATGGTTCCAATAGTGAGTGACAGCAGTATTAGTAGGGTGATAGTAAGGGTGATGATGGTGATCACATAAGATACTCAAGAGGATGCAGATGATACTGATGGTGATGTTGGTGGTTTTGGTATACAGGCTGCTATGGTAGATTAAGAAAGCTATAGTTCCAGGTAGATTAAGAAAGCTATAGTTCCAGGAGAAAGTGATGTGATGAAATAAAATCATGGCTTTAAAATGTTGTATTCAGAGTTAACTGCAATTAATGGGTGCAGTGAATTGCGCATCAGAATTGTTAATGTTATTATATATCTGCACATTCACTCCAAAACTAACTCGCTATGTGATGCTTGTGATTTTGGCCTTCTCTGGGCCCTGTCCTTCCCTGCTGAGCCTCTGCTGCCTTGCGAAGAAGTACTTCTGCTATGTGTTGTATCAGTGCTGTTCAGCCTTGCCTCAAGTTCCTGATTCTTAGTGCGGTAATCACTCACTGCACTGTCAATTCTGTCTTGAGATTTCTGAAATAAAGCAGAAAGCCATTTGCAAATGATGGTTTCTTGCTACTTATGGAAGGCAATTGCTGCAATGATGGAAAACTGAATTAGTACACACAGGGTGATTGTGGTGTTTATTAGCCCCCATCACCATCACCTTTTGGCTCAATACAAAAACAGACACTTTTGGGCAGGATCGTAAATGGAGAAATAGCCTGGGGTGATTTTTTCACAATTTGGGTTTGTTGCGAATTTGTGATTAGACAATAATAACTGCGCACCATCTATTTTGAGGTCATTGTGTGAAATCGGAGGGTTTTGTTTTGGGCTGAGGTATTTTTTCCGAAGGAAAAATACAGAGGCCCAAAACAAAACCCGACAATTTCACACAATGACCTCAAAATAGATGGTGCAAAGTTATTATTGTCATTCATTACCGTCGTATCTAATATTTTGAACAAATCAAAATGGCATTTTATGTTATTTTATGCCATAAAACGCTGTTAAATATAACCAGTTCTAATCATTGTTGTAACCTACCGTACAAAAAAATCAACCAGGCGAATATAACATTCGCGCCGACAACAAGAGCTACCAATCACAGAAGCGCGACGGCATCGCATAGGCGTGTGCGTTGCCATTATGCTTAGCTTATTATACACGTACGCGCACGCAGAAGTCATTGTAGCGCATCAGGAGTCATTGTGAGTTATTAATGACCTCGCAATTAGTGCGCGGTCAGGCAATCAATTTCTTTTGATTGGATTACAGGCTTCGCGTATATTAATGAGGTTATGAATGTTATTTAAAATGTTAAAAATATTGTCTGATAGTTTCAGACTGGAATATAACTGGCATCTTGTATTTTTGAGACATTTTTCAAGGTAATTCCTACTCTCAACATTGTCAATAATATTTTTAAAGGCCGATATCTCAATTTCCAATTTTATAATACCATCACTTACGAACTCATTATCTTCGCTTAGGAATGTCCGATTTCATTGGGGGATATGGCATTATGGAGCAAAATATCTCTATATTTAAAATATGTAAAAACCTCAAAATTTATAACCTGCTCAAAAGTGTCTGATTTTGACATGACACGTCACATATTATCTGCATACAGTCAGTTAGCTATGTAATATGACACCCTTCTCTATTTATCTCCAAACAATACCAACATGGAATACACTATACTGTGGTTCCCATCAAGCTCGCTAGTGACATCAATGCTTTTTCCCGCAAGTATGCAGATAAACTACCCTTTTACGCACGTGTGTATGCTCTGCGCGATTAAGTTAACACAAGCATTTTGATACTGCACACAGCGAAATACACACCTACGTCACTACGTAACTTGAGGTGAACCACAGTATACCACGCACCTACTACCATAACAGCTCCTGATGTGGCTACATTTAAAAACCTTATCAATGACAGTAAAGATTTACGGTATCATATAATGTTCTGTACGTTAATAGCCACCAGAGGCTATTTGTGCAGTATTAAAGACAAGCATAGTCATGGTAAGTAATGAGCTTTTCTTATTATTTTCTGTCCTGGGCATGGAATGCTATGAGGCCCAAAAAAAGTTTGTTTCCTGTAAGCGCATTTCGCTTTTGACGGCTTATATAGCATTTGATTTTTTTTCACTTACAAAGAAAAAAAAGAAAAAACCCGGAAAAATCTCAAAAAATAATATAAAACACTACTGGAGTAAACATTTACACATTACACAACAAATAAACAATACAAATTTTCTTGAATATGAAGAAATATGATTTTTTTTTTTTTGTCGGAGAAGCCCACTGTAAATTCCCATTCCAATTTGCAGCGAAAAGAGTTTTTTTTTTTTTTTTTCAAGACATGGATTTAAAAAAAAAAAAAAAAAAAAACGCATTTCGCATTTGACTTTTTGGACCTGCTACAGGAAACAAACATTTTTTTTTTGCCTAATACAACTATATATGTCTTGGCTATGATAGCTTCAACTTAATGCTTTTGTTAAATGTTACAATATTTCAAATAGTGAGCATGTAATATGCAATTGACTCGTCTTTCTGGTGTAATTTGCCTGCCCACATCACAGTTCCATTCTACTTACCTTGAATCTAGCTTCTGATTCCTTCCACTTCTTCATCAGAGCTTCATATTCATGTTTTCTCTGGCCTTCCTATTGCAACAAAAACATGCAAAGTTTTGTGAATTATTGTATCGCTCAATTTGAGGTTACCAGTTTTGGACTTGAACTTGGCCTCTTAGAATTAGCCCAGGCCTAGAGTGTAGATGAAAATTCAGACACAACACAACACAAAAAGAAACTCCTCACTTACATATTCCGTCAACAATCTGTACCTGCTCATGTTATGACAATTTGATTAGCACGGTCATGTCCATCATAATAACCTTTCAATCTTTTCTTTGACCATTACACTTTAACGTGTTTAAATGATGGCATATACCACAGGGACTCAAGCGTGTTTCCACATGGATCGACACAGTTCCATAAACAAACAATCACATTTAACTTACCCTGTCAGACATTTTGTTTACTAGTTGCTTGCATCTGTCATCAACTTCCTTCTTTAGTGTTTCTAGTTTCTCTACCATTGTTTTCATCTCAGATTTGGCATCAGCTCTGATTTCCTCCAATTCTGGTGCCTTGGAGCCAATTATTGTATCTAGAAACTCCATATTTCCTGGTGAGTGGATCAAAAGTAACAAAGGGTGTCACTTGCCTGTGATTTATTATTATAAATTATAATAAGTCAAACCACACAACCCCTTTACCTTTGGCATTCTCTTACAAGTTTTTTAGTGTGCCAAAATAGAAAGAAATAGGCGTACTGAACCATTTTGTTGTTGTGTTTTGTTTTCCATCACATTGTAGGACCCCAATGTTATTGGTCCAATTTTAAGGGCAATATGCAGGGGCAATAATAAACTTAATGCTAAGGCGATGAAAAAAGAAACCTTGTTCTACGGGCGGACGGACCATTCAAGTCGGGTCGGTCGGTCAGCCTTTTTTTTTTTCTTTTTTTTTTTTTTAATGACACAAAAAATCACCAAAATCTGTAAAAAAATTGCAATATGAGAATTTTTTTTTTTTTTAATTGTTTCGGAAAATTCCGAAATTTGGGTCGGCATTCATTTGTACAGGAAAAAAATTTTCCACAATTTGTTCAAAATCTGGGTCGGTCGGGCCCGTAGAACAGGGTTTTCTTTTTTCGTCGCCTAATCACATGAACTCAAATCTTATTGCTTTTTCAAGATATTTCATAAAAGTCTTAACTTCAAAGAAAGCATTTTTTGGTATTCAGTCAGTATTTTCTTTCACTGCTTTCTTGTGGACAAGTGAGAACGTTATAGCAATGGCACACACATATATATTATAAGTATAATATTACACACATATCTTTCAGTGAACTATGTTTTGAAAACAACACATGATTATTGTGGGATAGGCTTTTACGACAGGCATTCATAACAATTAGTAAGTTTTTAGCGGGTTTGCCATCGGACAAGTTTAGAACTGTAAAGCTTTCGTCAGGAGTAGCTCTGACTTCTACAGGACAAAGTACCTATGGCTCAGAGCCACCACACCTTTTACATTAGCAGATAGGCGAGGTCTGCTTGTTCTCTGTTGACAAGGGGCAGTCTTCAGTGAACTTACTAAAACATATGATTATCTTACCTTTTAAATATCCATCCCAATCAGCAATTTTCTTCTGAAATTTCTCAGGATCCCATGATGCACTACTGGAAGGTCTGTCTCCCATTTCCTCATGGTCCTTCCTATCCTTGGTTTCCCCCTCATCCTTAGCTTCCTGATTGCTGGTAGCCGGTGTCTCATTTCTCTCTTCTGGATTTGTCCTCTCATGGTTCTGCGGCTCATCTGCAGGTTCTTTTTCTCGATTACTTGCAGGCCTCTGTTCAGGATTGCTCTCTGTCTTACCGCTACTTTTTCTCTCTTGTGCATCATTCCCTTTCTCTACAGCATTGTCTTCAATTATAGGTTCAGCAGCTGATTGTGGACCACTAGCGCTATCATTTGAAGGTCTTTTCTCATCTTCGACAGACGACATGTCAGGAGAATTATTATTGTTCATGTTAGGACTCCTCATCATAATCTCCCTATCTGAATCATCTTTGTTATCCTTCTGATTATCAAAGGAGTCTTCTCTTTTATCAAGATTGTCAGGAGTGGATTGTTCTTTTTTCTCCTGATCCTCTAAGGCATTCCTGTTATCCACACCATCATCAATTATACCATGATCATTGTCTTGTATTTCATCTTTCTCTTTCATCTCATCATCTCCATTTGTCTCAACATCTTTCTTATCACTTTCCTCCTCATCATTCCCATCCTCCTCTTCATCCTTTTCATCTTCACTGGAAGAGCTACTTGACACATCGTCATTGCTGCTACTACTATCATGCGTCCTCCTCTCTGGTTGGATACCATGGTCTTGTACATACTGGAGATACTCAGCGCAGGACTGGCAACCCTTCTCTTTGGCAAGAACACCGGCTGTTGTCTGATTGGACTGAAATACAAGTAATTGATTGGATGATTTACTGAACTTACACTACATGTTTCCAAGTATGATAGGGTATTATATTATTTACCCATCTATGTAAATACATAGTTAGCCTATTTGGAAGCTGTTATTTGTAGTGATGACTGATAGATCTTGTGCAACAACTTAGTATCAAATTAATTAAAAAAGCAACCCAATCCACCTTTAACCAGGCTTCAGTTGTTCCTTGATTCAATTAGTTTTTAAAAAGCGCAATGATTTATAGTGTGCTATGCACAGGCACACCGCCTAGATGTGCACATGTTCCAACTTACACCTAAATGAAATCAGCCAAATTTGTTGTGTTAGTAGGTCAACAGAGCAATTTTGACCCAAAGTTATAATTATGACTTTCAGGCCCCTCCCTAGAACTCCACATTAAACGGCCAAAATTGCCAGCGGGTTTCTTTCACTTTACTTTTTTAATTCAGCTTAAAATGGACAGAAACCCTTTCCGGCAGTTATTACAAATATAATTTCAGCATTTTAGGTTAAGAATAACAAAATTTAAAAATATCATATCAGACCATTATGTGATGTGACAATATATTATCCAATTCCATACTGTATTGGAAAACATGTAAATGATTTGTATTGACAATCTTACCTTGGAAGAATTATATACAGCAGTAATATCAGCTCCCTTATTAACCAACTCTTTACACAGGGGAAGATTATCAGTCTCTGCAGCGATGTGTAAAGCCGTAAGCCCATCATTGTTCCTCACATTTACACCAACTCCTCTCTTCAACAGGAATTGCACAGCATCTATAAAGGGGTCAAGTTTTAAAAAACAAATTTTGGATTTAGAAAGGATTGCATTCAATTAATAATTGAGAGTTTGTAATTTTTTATGGCACTGCTAAGTAAGAGTACACCAGTTAAACAAATTCAAAATTGCTCTCTTGTGACTGTGAGATTAACCCTAACAGTATATACTACAAAAAACTATGTGATATATCCACTGGGCATGCATGCATCCCACATAATGCAATGATGAAATCACCCTAAATGATTATGTGGCTACCGGTTGGTGATCTAGTGCTTGACATGTGTGGGGTCTCAGGTTCGAATCCTGGTGAAAACAAACAACTGCCATACACGTAGAGGTACATGTAAGAAGTGGCATAAGAGATCACAATATCTCAAGTCTGTCAACTGGTACTTAATAAATAATGACATTATATGGAAACCATAATGTCACTAATGTGATCGAAACTCCTTCAATAATCACAAGAAACTTACTTTTGCTAATAATGATGACACCTTACCTTTAAAGGAGCAAGTTTGTCCCCAAAATATGTTAATTTTACTGCAGATTTTCTTTTGCATGTCTGCAACAAATGTCCTGCTTCACATTTCATGCAATCATTTATATTAATTCCTTACCATTGTTGCCTGCCCTGGCTGCTTCGTGTATAGGTCTCTCTCCCGATGATGTTGGCAATTCTAAACGACCTTTACTTTTCTTCAGCATCTTCAGATATCTTACAGATCCCTTGGCTGCTGCACAGTGTACAGGACTAGTATGTAACACAAAGACACAACAGCTTATTATTCAATGTGAAAGCTACAAAATACATGCAATAGTAAAATATTAAGACATACAAGTAAAATATGTTAAACAATCTGTTTAACTTGCACTGTAACCAACCAAAAGGCTAGAAAATAAGATGATTAGTAACATGAACCTAAAGGCTCTTTCCACATACCAGAGGACTCCAGAGGACACAGACCACATCCAGGCTGTTTCATTCAGCAGGATTAGGAGGGCTATTAGGATTTGCTTTGTTTTATTTTTTCCTTTTTAATAGGGCTACTCTTCAGTTAAATGTTCGCTCACGATTGGGTCTCGCCTGGTTGTTGCCAAACGTTATGAATAACATAATAAATCAATTTATTTTGTTCAAATTGGTGTCTGTTACCAATCGGTTCCATCATTTTTGTGCAATGCATATAGCCCTGAGTATTCGTGTACACCAACTTCTCCGAAAAATATTCAAACAAACCCCTTATCCAAGCTCCAAGTCACCAAGGACATACCTGTCACTCTTTTAACAACAGATAAATAGTCTCTGCCAGTGGCATAGCGTGGGTCATCATATGGGGAGGGGCACCGACCATGATTAGGGGCACTGGGTGTGATGGGGAGGGGGGCACAAGCCATTTTTTGGCAATTTTCCTACGGGATTTTCTAAATTTTACAATCGCTTGGGGCCTGCCCCCCCCCCCCCATGCCCTTATGATGCTATGCCACTGGTCTCTGCACAGTCTAGTCCAAGAGTTTCTTACCTTTTGCCATTCAAATCTTGCCATGACGGGGAAGCTCCATGTTTGAGTAATATCTTAACACACCTATGATAGTCCATCATAATAGCATAGAATAGTGGTGTGCATCCATTGTTATCTGTCTGGTCCACTTTACAATTGCATTCATCCAACAAAGTCTTCAAACATCTACTCTTATTACGACTTGTAGCACAGTGGACAGCTGGGATAGAACAAAATGAACAGTGTTGCTAATTTTATGTTAGTTCAAGTCAGGAAAGGATTCACATGATATATTCTAAAACAATTTTATAAAAAATGTGATCAACTGCTATTGGATGTCTAGCACAGAGCATGATGTCAAAACATGTAAGGCAGCTGCTTGGAGAGCATGTAACAGCCTAAGCAAGATCTGGAAGTCTGCTCTACCAAAGAAATTAAAACTGCAGGTTTTCAGTGCAACAGTGGAGTCTGTGTTAACATATGGATGCGAAGTTGGGACCATAACTCCAAAACTATCTTTAAGAGCTGGACGGCTATTACACTCGAATGCTTAGGTCGGTGTACAACATCCATTGGAAGCAGCACATAAACAACAAAGAACTGTATGGAGACCTTCCGAGACTCTCGGAGAAGATCAGAGAAAGGAGGACATGCTTTGCTGGACACTGCTTCAGGAGTAAGTGCGAACCTGTCGCCAATCTGATAACCTGGACACCCAAACATGGAATAAGAAACCCTGGTAGACTACCCCTTACATATGTAGATGTACTCAAGCAGGACACTGGACTAGAAGCATCTGACAGGACAGGACAGGAGGATATGGAAAGCTGTCGTGGTTCGGGAAAAGCACCCGAAATAAGCAAGTAAGCAAGCTATTAGAGAATCCTGCTATCATATCTTGAAAACAATGTAATGTACAAATTGTGTGTACAGTTTCGATTTTTGGTGGTCTGATGCTAGATTTGGTTGTCCCAGGCGAACGGACAACCGCCTATTTTGAACTCATTAGTAATCATTTGAGCGATAACAACACCTTTATTTTTAAAATATACATCTTGCTTGTATTCTGATACTCATATCAGGCATGAGAATAATTATCCATGAAAAACCTGACATTTTTGAATAAACCTGAAAAAGCGTGTTAAATTAGGTTACAAAGGTCAAAAATGGGCCAAAATTAAAAGAAAGTGTGGAAATTAGGACAAAAAAAAAAGCCTGAATTCAGGCTTAAACCTAAAATTTCTCATGCCTGCCATACGCAAGAATTTTCATCTAGTTGCAATGGTCCTGTTTTTGTCTTACCTGACTACGAAAAAAGACCATGTCCTTTTTTCTCATTGTATGTAGATGATACAAGCCCAACCCCTAGCTAAAATGGATTCTATGCTCAATATGCTGAATTACCTAGGGCCTGGCATCCATTGGCGGCGCCAGGAATTTTTTTCCGGGGAGGGGGGATATTAGGGGGGGCAAAGTGAATTTCAGGGGGGCAAAAGCAACAAAATTTTCATAAAATTACAGCAAAAGTGGAAATTTTTGTAATTTTTGGTTTTTCTGGGGGCCAAGAGTTCCCACCATGCCCCCCGTGGCACCGCCACTGCTGGCATCCCCTCTATATCCACTCCACCTCAGTAATACATGCCATATATTGGGAATGTTGGTTGTTTCCTATTTGAATAGAATGGCACCTATATATACCACATGGTGTCAATGCGATGTCATTATGGGCCACATTTGGTGACACAACTCTATTCTGCCAATTACTGAGAATATTTAAAACTGAGCATTACCAAGAAATCAAAGTAGTATTACGTTGGTCCTTAATGGTTACTTATACGCATGAAACATATGTTTAAAAATTCTCAGAGAGTATGTTTTGTAACATGTACCAGAGTCTAGTGTCCTCAACAAAATGCTTGCATCTTTTAATTGATTTGCTAAAATTAATCAAAATTTAAGATTTTTGCAGGTTGGAAAAATCAGTTTGTGCCATAATTTGGCATATCAATGACCCACTTTTCTAGGCCAATATTGATATGTGGATGGGTACTTTTTTCAAAATTGTATCAATTTTTTTTTTGGAAAAAAGAGCCCAATTTTGCCTCACCGACACTGTGGCCAATGTTTTGAAATTTACCCAAAATGTTGCAAAAATTAAGACAATTTTGAGTTTTGGTTTATCGATGGGTCCAAATTTCGTGAAAAATTGGTGTATTTGATGGGTCCACTTTCAAATTCTCAGCAGCACACCCCTACTCAAACCAAACTTGAGTACCCCCTCCACCAGGTTATTAACTGTGCAAATAAAAATATAAAAGACTTTGCCTTTGGTGCGAGAGGTCCCAGGTTCAATTCCCCACAGGACCAAAAAAAATCTTATCCGCTCTCCCTGTGGCGCATCTGGTAAAGGCGGGGCTTTTATAGTGTGCAGTTATTCATATTTTACTGACGTTTTTATAATATGTGACCTGCTACCACGAAATAAGTGTGAAGTCTAAGTTGGTAGTTTCAAGACATCCTGGCTGCTGTGGATGTTCTTTATTTGATGCGCACCTGTGCAAGCCAGTAGTATGTCCTTCATGAATGGCCCATTAGGCCCCATTCACAAGGACATACAGACATTCTATTTGCTTGAGCAGGTGCATGTGAAATAAAGAATACCAACATAGCAGCCATGATGTCTCAAAACTACCAACTTTAATACTTTCTCATTTTGTGGTAACAGGTCACATATTTAAAGTAGATTTTAAAAATCATACAATTTAATTCAATTTGAATTTGAATAAATATACCATACTTTACTGTTCCATGCAGACAAGCAACAGGAACATGTAATACAGGGTGTCCCAGAATGATCTATACCGGAAAATATGGAATTTTTTAGGTATGAAGGGCATGTTTATTGGTCATATTGTTTCTTTTTTTAAGTTCTACATATATTTAGCTTTCTCTGATTTTTTAGATTTTAAAGATTGGACGTTTTTAGTAGAAGTTATAGAAGATTGCGTAAAAATGGTGAATTCTAAGTTTTGACAATGCAACCTATTTTGAAAATCTGTAAAATTACTAACCGTTCACCACAAAGTTATTTGGAAAAAGTTATGCAGGTATTTTAGTTGTGCCCCGTTCATATTTCCACTAAATAGCCGATATTATTTACAACATTACGAATCAGTTAAAGAATGAAAGTTGTTTGATTGACATTAAATGTACATAAAAAGATCCATGAGTTGATCAAGTGTGTTGTGCCATTTTCAAGGGTATGCGAGTCGTTTGCGCTGAAAATGAAAAGCAGGTTTTTCATCGATTTTACATTATTCCATGCCACGCCAAAACAAATAAAGGTAGCGTGCTGAAATTAACAGAATAAGTAGGAGACATGTCCAACATCATAATACAGGTATCAAAAATAGATACACTGCCCGTCTTCTATTTTTAGTTATATTTGCAAACACGGTACAAATCATTCTGGGACACCCTGTATATCAATTCAAAACTAATTTTGAGGAAAAGCTGCCTGTCCAATATCTCAAAATGTGAAAATGCAGACATTTAAAGCCCATTTGTGGCAGACAGTCACATATACTAGGCTTCAACCCATATTGAATTATGGATCTATCTAATTAGATATACATTGGAAGCTAGCCTTTATTAATCAAGTATTGTGTCTCTCTGTTTACTACCTATCAATACCATAATTACGCTGAGTATTTAGATCAGTATAATGACCTGATATAATGAGATTATGACATACTAACTCCTTCAAAAATGTAAATTTTGCATGCAAAGACCATCAAATTTAAATTTGTTCCTCACATTTCAGGCTCACATCATGGAAACGCTAAATTATTGTACGTTTGATTTTAAACAATAAACAATATATATTTTTTTACTAATTTAGTTAATTATGTACCTAATCAAAATTTGATTGATTAATTTATGGATGTACATAACAAAGTAATTCTTATAAAAACCCTCTTGTTTATTTTTTATTTTACTTTTCATTCTTTGTCAAAGTCTATACACAACTGTAACTGGACGATGAAATCAGGGTTTCTGATTTTTTGATTTAAAAAAATGTGTTTTTTTTTAATCAATTTGTTTTTGTTTTATTCAAAGAATTTTCTACATCCCATGATAAAACCAAATGAGAGCAGTGAAATACTGGACATTATGTGCAATCTTATCAGGTATTTACAAAAAATCAAACCATGTTTATACAAGTGAAAATTTCAAAGAACACATTTGGTAAAATCACAGGGAAAAACCTGTTGAATTCTGCACCTTGAAGATGACTTTTTAGCAATGGATAAAATGACATCATAAAGATATTTTAAGGGGGTACTCCACCCCTGCCCAATTTTGTGCCTATATTTGCATTTTTCTCAAAAAATGTAGCACATTGGTGACGGGTAAGATATGTATATTATAGGGGCAAGGACTACAACTACTCTACTGAAAATTCAGCAACTCAAAGCAAGTAGTTATTGATTTATTGATCAAATATTGGTTTTCCCTCATTTTTACTGTAACTCCACAACTGTTGTCTGTGTTGAAATAAAATTTCCAGTGCAGTAGTTGTAGTCCTTGCCCCAATAATATACATATCTTACTTGTCCCCAATGCGCTATAATATTTGAGAAAAATGCAAAAATAAGCACAAAATTGGGTAGGGTGTAGTATCCCCTTAATTGTATCTTAATGTTGTAGAAGCATTAGGAATGAAGTAAAACATTCAATTTAAGAAAGAAATTAACTTACATTTATCAAAAATGGTAAAAAAATATTTAAAAGGGTTGATTTAAATCAGTGATAAACAATCATGTGATTTAAACAGAGAGTAATATATTATCATCTCACCTGTCAAACCATCATTGTCTGCTAAGTTGATATCAGCTCCATGGTCTACAAGTAATTTACAAGCTTTACTACTACCAGCACTGGAAGCCCAAAGTAAGGGAGATTTACCCCCTTCATCTTTGCAGTTTACATGGCTGCCTCCTTTTGATAGAAGTGACTGGAGACATTTGATACCTGAAGGAAAGAATTTATAGCATTATTTTGACAATTCCACCCTATAGTATATACTTCAACCCCCCCCCCCCAACACCTGTTATTAGGTACTAGGTAAAAACAGCGCTTTGGAACTCGCAAAGATTTTAAAATCCAATGCGGAATGATCTATGGCCACATTTCTTTCCCTGACTCAAACTCAGCCTACGCTTGAGATACTTGAAACTTTCAAAACATAGTCACAAACATTTTAAAGTGTTAACCATGCATAATTCTTCCAACAAATGCTTTTAAAATAACAAAATTTGGAAACAAAAATTAAATACAAGACAAAAACACACATATATGTTTATACAATACAATACAAAGAGCATTTGTGCCATTTCCAAAAAGGCTCAGAGCACTTACAAAATATAAACCTTAATATTACCACTTAAAACTACATTTGTAGGTGTATCTTAAAAATATAAATATACAGTATCAATTAAAAACAGGTTAAGGGATCTGGAATGAGCGTTTCGACAGTTATTTTTTGTGGGACACGAGAGCACATCAGACATATCGAATTGCATTTTGAATACGAAGAATGTCTTTCTGATATCAAATAATTTTCATTTTTGAAATTCACGATATAATACAAATTTTATGACAAATTATTAAAATTTGATATTTTTCACATCTTTTATATATAACAGTCCTCGAAGTAAATATCTAATGATATATTCTTAAAGTGTATGTAGCTGGGAGGCAAAGCCGACGATCAATTGAAAATTTTAACCTTTCATATTGAAGATATGGATTTCTTCCCATAAAGACCTAATTTTTTATCGGTGTTTTGGGAAAAAAATCCATATCTTCAATAAGAAAGGTTAAAATTTTCAATGGATTGTCAGCTTTTCATCCCACCTACATACACTTTAGGTATAAATCATCAGATTTATAAAGTTTACTTAGAGTACTGTTAAATATCAAAAATATCAATTTTGAATGATTTGCCATAAAATGTGTATTACATTGCGAATTTCAAAAAATCAAAATTATTTGATATCATCAGGACATTCGGCCGAAAATTTTGACTTTTGGTATATCAATGGGTCCAAATTTCTTGAAAAATTGGTATATTTATGGATCCACTTTCAAATTCTCAGCGGCACGTCCCTACCAAAACCAAACTTGAGTACCCCCCCCCCCCGGGTATAAAATGGTTATGAAAAAGTTTATATAATAATTATATTTGTGACAGTAAAAGTAAAGTATACGTAGACTTATATTACTGAATGCAACATATCATAATGGCATAACTATAATGGCACTTCAATACTGAACAATTCTAATTTTAGAATCTGCCAGTTTATTACAAGTTAAAAATCGACTATGAACTTTCACTTTTAAGCAGAACTTTACCCCGGGACTTCATTCTCTAAAACACACTGTCAATCATACTTGTTTATCAGTCAAATCTAACCACAAGTCTAAGCATGGTGGTACAATACGCGCTAGATGCGTACGTTCATCCACCAACTTTCGCGCCAGCACAAAAGCGCCGCATTCCATAGATAGATGTGTACCATGTATAGTTAATGGTAATGGTACGTGTCGGGAGGATTTAAACAATAACGAGATCTGGGCGACCAATCACAAGCCAGATTCATTTAAAGATGCATTACATCATGACCAATTTTAGTTAGGCCAAACTCTCCATCGAGTCCCGTGTTAAAAATGTTAACCACAAGTCAAAGTCAGTAGTCCACTTGGGAAGCTAACAAATAGAGGGAGTAGGGTGACTGAAAAGATGTGAAAATCTATAAATTGTGCACAAATATTGAATCAGAGTTTTAAGCTTAAATGTAATAGCCAGAGTATGCACAATTGGCAAGTGGACTACGGAGAAGTCTAAGGTCATTGCTACTGAAATTTGAAAGTCTGAAATTAATTGACAAATTCTGTTGATTAAATCAGACTTCCGCTCTCCCCCCATGGTTCATTTAGAATTGGGTAAATGAATTATGAAAGTACTCCGTCCTTCGGAGGGGACGTTAAGCCGTCGGTCCCGCCGGTACTTTCACAGTACCCACTAGTATGTCCTCAGCCGGATGTTATGATAACCCAGTTGGTACTGTGAAAGCAGTAAGTGATCAAATTTTAGTACTGTTGAAGTTAAAAATTCTTCTAGCACTTACCCCTAAGTATGAATATCCAATTTTATAATAAATTTTGTGATTTGTTTCCTAAAATTTTACTTGGATCATTCATTAGCAGGGATTCCTTGGTCATTGATTTAGGATTGAAACCTCAGAATGTAAAAGGAAATTAAAACATTTTTGCCCGGAAACAGGTCTTCACCATCTTTTAGCTGCTTAGTCCAAAAATTGTACTGCATATGCAACCATAATGTCAGCACATAAACAAGCATATGAAAAAGACATACCTGTCACTGCAGTTTTTGGTTCCCCACACATCTGAGCTGCATAATGCACTGGATATGCACCATGTATATCAGGGGTGCCGGGATCAGCTCCATGTTCTATCAGAAGCTCTATGCAGTTGTATAACCCACTTACTGGAAGACAAAAAGACAATGATCAAGTATTACATTATGCCAAGGAAAATGTAATTTGATAAAGCTATTCATTTGTGATGTTGCACAAGTAAAGATGTGACATTTTAGATTTATTATGTGTTGCAAGCGCAAATTAATTACCAATTTGTTTAATACATTTTAGGGCTCATATTGAAATTCCCTTACACAGGAAGGTGTGCGCCATCCTGAAGCTTTCCTATGCTAGCCTTCTTTTGTTAAAATCCTGTGTGATTATAACACTGCAATTAGCCACTTAAATTAGGAGCGCGCTTTCCTGGGTTGTGCGATGAGCCATAGTCAGTTTGTTTTCTTCCCATTCGTCATGGACCACTTCAAAAGGCAGGGTGTATCACTGATGCATATAATCCATCTTTATAATCCGTTTTATGACCGAGCTTTCCTGAGGCGTGGGCTTAGCGAGGGGAATCCTGCCTTCTTTCTGTGTGAAAGCGTGGTAGGGTATTTCAATATGAGCCCTTAGAAAAGGTTAGTTGAGTGTATTCAGGGACAGTGGACAGTGTTTTTTCTTTTGTACTTTTCAGCCCCCCTTGAAAGTTGCCTTCCCCAACATTGCCCACCCTCTGAAAAAGAGCTGGCTATGCCACTGTTCAGTGAACATTATCAACTTCAGGGCTTTTGGCACCACACCTAATTACAGAAAGGTGTGCATATATCTCTCATTCAGGTAATTAATTACTGGGACCAGTTTTAGAAAATAGCCTGGTTTAGTCAAAAACACAGTATAATTGAGAAATTTATTCGCCATCTCAAAACAAGATTATATCCGCAAAGTCTGTGTTGAGTGTGCGTACGCCTGTCAAATGTGTGCTTTAACTGCCACGTACGCTTTGCAAAAGCTTTCTGACGTGTTGCTAGAAAGCGCAAGAAATAAAAATGCACTTTTTGCAGCGAGGACCTCGTTTTGGAAGCACAATGCGATGGCGGATCTGTGCAAAGGGTAAATATGTATTAGTTGAAGGGGATAGTTTCCATAAATGGCTTGACTATAGCATTTATTTTATACTTTATTAAGTTCCCAATTTTACCCAAAACATTCTCTTAAAAGGTAGTCCCCCAGGTTGTTACTCCCTTGCCCTGCAACATATTGTAAGTTGTAATATCTTCCATTGAAGTCTCTGTGAGTTGGGCTTTTTAAGTTAATGACATAATATTTGCTATCAACTTGACTTTATATTCAGGAAAATGGATGCAAAACCAAGAATACAGTTTAATACCTGTTGCAAAGTGTACTGCAGTATGTTTCTCATTATCCACTGCATCTACATCCACATACTTGACAAGTTCTTTGATAAGTTCCACTTCTCCTGCCACAGTGGACAGGTGTAAAACATTTCTACCATCAGAGTCCTGAAGAGTAGCTAGTCCTGGATCTGCTTCCAAAAGAAGCCGTAAACTTCCGTGTTGATTGGCTTCAACCGCATGATGGAGGGCGCTGCGGCCTTGTTCATCAGTTTCATCCAAGGAGTTCTATTTCATATAAATCAAGAATATATAGAGAATTTGTGATCACTTTCTTGTATGTATTAGAGTCCTGGATGCGAAGATGTGACCCAATACAAACAAAGTTACAAACCATGAGAAGAGCACTATCTTGTACTATGTGTGTATATGACAATCCAATCTATCAGCCTGTATAGGACTGTCCTTAATAACATCCTTTTAAGAGCTATTCATCAGTGTTAAAGGAGTATTTTGTGATCCTAGCTTCCTCTTTTTGTGACAATTTTTCAGTACAAATCCACAAAAAGAGCTTATTCCCAAAAATTCAGTTGATTCTGATTCTGCATATTACGAGTTATGCATTTATGTGTATTACACTGCTCCATGACCACTGTGTTGTAATTTTGTCCTGGTGTATCAGAAATGTAATTCAAATTTGACAATATTTTTGCCAAACTAATTAATCTGCAAGAAATGCTTTGTATACAGGGTGTCCCAAAAGTCTCGATACCATTTTGAACCGTCATATCTTTCGCTAGGATTGTCCGAGGGGAAATCAAAATGCATATTTGGAAAGAGTAAATTCAGGCAAATATTTGGATACCAAACATGATACATTTTCCTTCGTTAATAAGACATACACAACCAATAAACAATACAACTCAAATGCGACATGTCAATACTGGTAACCAAAAAAATGTGTTTCTCGTTGAGAATTATAAAATCGATTTTAGACTTCGCTCTTCGCCTTCTTTTCTAGTAAAATTTTGAAGTAAAAGCTTATCTCATTCTGTTATGATATGGTTGATGATGATATACTGAAATAATTTCTTCATAGAATTTCCAATCTAACAATGGTTATATGTTCAAATAGAAGTTTCAACCAAGGCCCTGATCACACTGATGATGAAGAACCGACTGAAGATCAAATGTGAATGTTTAGAATATGCCTTGACTTTGGAACACTTTTAATGGAAAAACAACTGGTTGTTTCCTTGGGTTTGCAATTACAATATGAAGAACGACACTTCAATGTTGACCTCCCCGTCTTTCATCATCCACTGCAAATTAGTTAGGGTTATGTCTATACATTCCTGGTGCAGGAATCTTGTGCATGTCGTGAGAGAGCAGAAAATTGAAGAATGGAATATTACACAACTTTAAAAGATAAGTTTTACTGGCTTGATTTCTGCATAAAATCAGAGCATAAGTACACATTTTCTGGTGTGGTATATCATCTTGATAGTCTATTTTTATAATACGAGAACTGTTTGATATTGCAATTGAATTGAATGGGGAGACATTGGTCTTGAAGTTGAAAGGAGGTAGCGGATAGTTGGGATCCGGAAATGTGCTGTAAACTTATTGTATGGTTTTGTGTGTAATATGCCCAACTGTTTCACCGTAGATTATTTATTATGTTAGTGAGTTTATATGTTAAATTTGGTGTCAAAACAATTGCCCGAGTTTTCTCTTTTCAACGATACCTTTACTTTTGTTATCACGTGCTGAATACTAGAGTTATGAACGTTTAAAAAGGTATCGAGACTTTTGGGACACCCTGTACAAAGACATTATGTAGTCAGAGGTTTCCAGTGCTATAAAAATCTCAACTTTTTTCGAGAAAAGTGGGGATGAGGCTGTGGATCACAAAATGCCCCTTTAAGGATTGTAAGACTTAACATGTTGAGACATGACGAACCATGGAGGTATTTATATACCTCCATGGACGAACAATGCTACAAAGTATGATCTGAACATAACAAATTGGTCTGAGCTTACTTACCCCTTTCTCCATGAGTTGCTTGATAACATCCACATCACCAGACCTGGCAGCTTGTAGTAGTAATGATGTATCTCCGCTCATATTATCCTCCTGATGTCCTTGAGACTCTATGGTGCCAGAATATTTGGCCTTGAAACATGAATTATGACAGATATAAACATATTATAATCAATATCAGTCATTGACCATCACCATGCATTGAAGTCAATAGTTTATTTCCAAGCAGGCGTCAACCGCTACAGATGACAAGTTTCAAATTTTTTTTAATTAAAAAATGTCAAAATTTTAAATTTTCATGACCATATTTGGAATCAGCATGAAAAATGTATTAAAATAAGTACAAACAAGCCTAGTATTGGTTCAGGCGTTCTTAAGATAGCTCTTGATATTTCAAAAAAATATCTCAAAACTTTTTATGTTATGGCTAGCACGCAGAGCATTAATGATACCTATAATTTCACACTTGCTAATTTTACTTACAGTTTTTGGCAGAGAAGAACGGCAGTTGTTTACATTTTGAGAACGTGCAGAGTATAAACAGGGAAGTGGGGTTCTGCAGAATCAATCATCTGACAATCATAGCATCAGACCGATAATCAGGCTGATTGGACGATTATGCGTCAAAAAGTAGGTTGCACAGATCAGCGCCCTGGAAGGGAACACAAAGCTCTGCGTATCGCTCGCTTCAATCTCAGCAATAGATTGCCGTTCTTCTCTGAAACAGAGTGTATGAAGAGTTCACATACAAAAGTGAATAAGTGATGCATCCATTTTTCTTGATTAGAGACATAGGCAAATATAACTTGTTAAATAAGAAAATATGTGACACAATCAAGGGAAATGAGTCGATGTCGCTAATATTGATTTTGAGATAATGGCAAAGAAAGTGTTACAATTCTTTTGTTTTATATTGTTTTCAGCGATTGATAAATTGACGTAACTTCACAAAGAAAAGTCATATCAACATGGGGTTTTCAGTTTCTGAAAGCTCTAAATGTCCTCTTTAGAAACATGTGTAAAACTAATTTTCGACCAGGGCCGACATGTGACTCATTCAGCTTCTCCTTGATCATGTCACATATTATGTGCTGTTTTTTTTATTATAGTTTCTAAAATGTGACCTGCTACCACGAAATGAGAGTAAAGTTGCAAGTTGGTCGTTTTGAGCAGGCCCGTACGCAGGATTTTTTGGGGGGGTGCTGATTTGAAAAAGTGGACTTTTTTTCCAAAGGGGAGGGGCAATTTTGGGAAAAGTGGACTTTTCCCCCAAATTTGGACCTTTTTTGATCAAAAAACCAAAAAAAAATGTTGGGACTTTTGCAACTTTGGGGAGGTGCGGTCGCACCCCCGCACACCCCCCCCCCCGCGTACGGGCCTGGTTTTGAGACATCCTAGCTGACTGAGTTAGTGTTCTTTGTTTGCAATGCACCCGTACAAGCCAGCAGTATGTCCTTCTAGAATGGCTCATTGTTCCCCCATTCACAAAAGACATACAGATATACTACTGGCTTGAACATGTGCGTGTGAAACAAAGAACCTCAACACAGTAGCCACGGTATCTCAAAACTACCAACTTGTGACTTAAATTAATGCTCATCTAGGATATACATTGGATATTTTAAAGGTTATCAATTTAAAGCTAAAATTCACAGGCCAGATGTTGGTGGCCTTAATGCAAAAAGTTTGAAAATGGAGTCCATCACCTTTTGTATGAACTCTTCATATACTCTGATAACATTAATAAAATATTTTCAAAAGACCATATTATGTGAATATTACACCATTGAAACTTGTCAAATATACTTACTTTTTAGTTCTTACTTGGGGACTTCTCCCTAATCTGGTCTACTGCATCCAGTGTTTGGTGTTGAATACTAGTATGCTGCAGGAAACAAATAATGTACTAAATTTCTCCAACTGTCCGTACAAATAGTCTGAAAGAGGAACAAGATTTTGGTATCAGTGTAAAATACCTTTTGACATTAACAATTAAGACATCACCAACCTATATGGTATTACTCTCTTATTAATTAAAATTTCCCTATTTTAATTAAATGTAGTTACAAAGAATCAATACATATTACACCACGGAGTTTTGTATCCAATAAAAATAAATTAAAGCTACAATCCAATCAATGTATTAGCTACAATCCAATCAATTTATTATTGGATGTGAATAAAATATCTGCTTATTATTAGTATTACATTGCATACCACAAATATACAGGTAGAAGTAGCTTATTTTTTTAGGTAACAGTTTGTCAACGATGGAACAGGGCACACCATATTTTGATGAAATGTAATTCAATTGTACTAGTCAGAGCCCACATTTTTCATTGTCCCTAAAATGTTGTCCTAGAATATTTACTGCAAAAACAAACAAACACAAAACAGACAAGATGTCAATGATGTAACAGAGACACCGTGTGCGGAAGGGAAAAAAACCTTTTACTTCCCCTATCCTATTTTCTATCAAGAGCAAGTAACAATTGTAACTAAATGTATAAGATCTTCAAAATAGAGGCCCTGTAAAAATTGACCCGAGGGGACATCAGATGTTACAATATTACACTTTTTAGCTCTTTTTCAGGTGTAACAAAAGTTATGAAATATATGCTATAAATCTTGACTTTTTAAAATTATTTGATATCAGAAGGACATTATTCAAAATGCAATTTGATATGTCTGATGCAGGGTCTGATGTACTCCCAGGTCCAAACATCGCTATCTGAGCCCTGATTTGATATATAAAATGATGTGATTTGATGAAAGTTTGAATACCTTTTATACCCAGGGTTTGAATTTGGCTGTATCGCATATCAGTTTGCTCCTAATTTTGAAGACCCTACTACCCAATTTTGCATTTGTGTAGCACTTTTTATAGTGCTTTTTATGATGAATTAGCCAAAAACTGCTATGCAAATTTTTTTTAAAGAATTCGAACCCTGTTTATACCTGAAGTATTGACATACATACATGTACAAAATGGCTTGTGGACAGTGCTAGGCACACAGCATATATTGACTGTCCAGTCACTTAGCTCCAACATTGGGGGATGGGACGGTATCCTACAACAAGACAAGACAAGACGAAAGAGCAAGGTACTATAGCCAAAATAATAAATTCTCGATCATGAGAGCCAACTTGGGAATGCACAGTTATTTGCGCCGAGCGTACTACGCAAAGACCGGCGCTTACGGCGCAAACACAGCTTTTGAGAATTGACCAATCACACGGTCGTTGCTAGGCAAGGTCAAGGTTCGGTCATGCAGGTCGCGCGATCATGTTATTCTATGAAAAATACGCTGACGCAGAAGGTACATCCTCTCATGATCGAGAATTTATTATTTTGGCTATAATATTGCTGATAGCAATTGATAGGCAAAAATGATGCATGCTGGGAATGAAAAGGGCTCAAATTTGCCATCATGGGTGACCAATTTGATAGCTTTTGAGCCCTTTTCATTCCTTACAATTGCTATCAGCAATATACGTTATACCGTATGCTAGAATGTACCTCATTTCTTAACATATATTGAATCGCTAGCCTTGCCCCTATAATATACATAACTTTTGTTACCAGTGTCGTTATTTTTTGAGAAAAATGAAAAATTAGTCACAAAATTTATCAGAGGGTGTAGTACCACCTTAATCCAGAATACGCATCACTTTTTGTTTATTTTGTTGTCAAAATCGGAAATGTTATTGGTGATAGTGAAACGTGGTGGACCATTTAAACATCGGTAGCTGACATCGACAATGGTAAGTTTTTTTACCGACACGATTTTTGACAATAAGAGTACTATCGGCACCGATACGATGGCCGATACCGATCATCTCTAGCAAGTAGTAAGTACCGTACTAAATTTGGCAGTGCGCCATAACCAGTGTTGTGATTTGTTGCATAAACCATTTTCCGCAATCGTAAGCCAATCAATGAACTACACATGTACTTGGACAATTGCTAATAAGCCAGTCAGTGTGCTCGATTCTTGACAACTATGTGGAGGTTTTCGAGAGGTGATTTCACGAGGTGATTCAGCGATGGAGTATAAATTCAGCTTGCAACTGCTTTTCGCAGGTGCAATAAACAAGACAGGGAGACAATCACTGACATTTACACAATGAATTTAATGAGTTGTTTATCGGGTGGATTTTACGATTGAGGTAAGATTTTGGCCAGTTCGGCGTAAATATCCTTAGTTTTCTTCATCAAAGATGCTAGCGATGACCATTTTTTGCGGACACTTTTAAACAGGTATATCAGGTAACGTCCTAACGTCATACTCATAGGGTAGAAACGATAGCTGTATAATTGTACAAAATATACATTTTGATATGGGCCTAAAATGATGTGCACAAAATAGAACAACCATAGTGTCAAAGGCTAGGGGTGTATGGCACTTTTTAGCAAGACTTCAGCTTCTAATTAAAGGAGTATTTCGTGATCCTAGCCAGTCGGATAGCAACCTCTTTTTATGACATTTTTCAGTAGATATCCACGAAAAAAGCTTATATCGCAAAATTTCTGTTGATTCCAATTTTGCATTTGCGAGTTATGCATGATTTATGTATTACATTACACTGCTCCATAGCATAGACAATTGTGTTGTAATTTCGTTCTGGTCATGCTAGTAATAGAACAAAATTCAAATTTCACGATATTTTTGCGAAACTAATTATGGTAATTACAATTTGCAAGAAATATTTGGTACGGTACATAAACATTATGTAGCCAGAGGTTTCCAGTGGTATAAAAATCTCAACGTTTTTTGAGAAAAGTGGGGGGATGAGGCTGTGGATCACAAAATGCCCTTTTAAATAAGGCCAAGTAAAATAAAAAAACATGTATAATTGTATATCGTCCCCGCCCTCACCGATTTTTGGAGATTTTAAAATATTTTTGTTATTTTTCCTATTTGTTTCCTTACTTTGTTTCTAAAATTGTTGTGATGAAAAAACATGTTCAGAAGTTCTTGGTTATCATTTATAAACACATTGCAAACACTTTCTTCAAACTAGGGGTAGAGCTTTGGGGAAATAACAAAAATATTAGGGGGCCTCCCTGATTTTATGATGTGTTGACAAACACATTGCAATTGCAATTTTGCACAGAAATGAATGGTAAAAAAATAACATATTTATCAAATAATAAGGACCTCCCTCACCGATTGTTGAAAAAGTCCGGACGATATACATGTTATTTTTTTTACTTGGCCTAATCATTATTTTACGACATATTACAGACTGGACCTGAATCCTGACCTGATTCCCTGATTGTTATAGCTAAAATAATAGTTTCTCGATCATGAGAGCTCAATAGGCACGCAATGACAATTGCGTCTGCGTATAGCGCCTACCACACACGCTTTGGGTAGCGCTGCATTTCCTGTGCGTGCACAATCGATCGCGCTATCGTGTCATTCCACTAAACTTGCGACATTACGCAGTGCACGCAGTACATTCATACTCTCATGATCGAGAAATTATTATTTTAGCTATAGTATTATGCTCGTCTTGTTCCGCATACAGAATATTACTGGAATATGGAAGCTATAACCCATAAACTATAACCCATGATGCCAACACCATCCAATGCATCGTGAACTAGCCCGAAACATCATGGCCCTGGCCCCTGTTCCTTCCTCACTAGGCCGGCCATGAATGCCCTACGTACGTAAAAATGGGGCACCGTTTCAAAACACGGCGACGATAACAGTCACAAGTCTGGTCTTTCACATCCTCAAATGTGCTCAAAATTTACGAACATGCACCAAATATGTTTTGTTTAACATTAAAAGTCTCATCTTCAACGTGAGGAATGGTAGGAAGTGGTATTTAATTATGAGAAAAAGTGGTATTTTATATGTACCCTCATGCCCTAGACCAGATATGCTCAGTAGTCTCAGACCTTCGTACGGAGAAGGACAGTGGAAATCGTAGTGACGGAGGTGTGAGTACCTCGGGCTAATCGTGAACACGCGAGGTAAGCTTAAAAAGTTTATGGTAACCATGGCAATCACATTTAAAGTCCACAAGCGCGAAGATACTGGTGTAGTTTTCTCAAGCAATCGTGTTAATTTCGAACTATCATACCTGTATAACTTTCATTCTAATTTACTATCAGGCAAAATTCCATATTCTACTTCGAAAGTAAGGAGCTTTCGGGTGGAAATCCGCCAATCCACCTGTCACACATCAAAACGAAAATAACATAATTGATTGATCGTGGGCGGTAATTTATTTATGAAAAAAAAGTTTACTTTTTAGTGCTGAGCGATACCGAATGGATGGCTCTATTTTTTTTCTATTCAAGTAATTTGCAAATCCCCAGGAATTTTGCATGCGATAAACTTCTAAAGGGAATTTTTTGTAATTTTCGAAAACTGTGGGAATGTTTAATTAAAGACCATGAAGACTTTGATTTCAAGAATAGATTAATATTGAATATTAGTATGGAACCATTACATTAACTGTGGGTGTGTCCATTTATTAGGGGCCCAATGGTGTCCTGCCAAAATTAGTTTATGTATAAAGATGTTACATAATCTTTAATTTTTTATATTTATTGGACATTTAACTTTTTTTAATGGTGAAAATTGGTGTGACATAAAAATAGGCACATTTTTGCCAAGTGCTACATTCAATAGTTTGGTGTGATGGGGATCAAAACGGATGATACTATGGTAGAAGGTTGAAACTTGACTTTTAATAGCATGATATGAAGTCAGCCACTATTAAGGGGTGGGGTATGAACGTTTGGACAGTATTTATTGTGGGACATTAGAGCACATCAGACATATCGAATTGCATTCTGAATACGAAGAATGTCCTTCTGATATCAAATAATTTTGATTTTTGAAATTCGCAATGTAATACACATTTTATGGCAAATGCTTAAAAATTGATATTTTTGATATTTAACAGTACTCGAAGTAAACTTTATAAATCTGATGATTTATACTTAAAGTGTATGTAGGTGGGATAAAAAGCCGACGATCAATTGAAAATTTTGAACTTTCGTATTGAAGATATGGATTTTTTCCCAAAACACCAAAAAATATTAGATCTTTTTGGGAAAAAAATCCATATCTTCAATATGAAAGGTCAAAATTTTCAATTGATCGTCGGCTTTTTCTCCCAGCTACATACACTTTAAGAATATATCATTAGATTTATAAAATTTACTTCGAGGACTGTTATATATCAAAAATGTGAAAAAAATCAAATTTTAATAATTTGTAATAAAATTTGTATTACATCGTGAATTTCAAAAAATGAAAATTATTTGATATCAGAAAGACATTCTTCGTATTCAAAATGCAATTCGATGTCTGATGTGCTCTCATGTCCCACAAAAAATACTGTCGAAACGCTCAAAACGCTCATTCCAGATCCCTTAAGGTGGCACACAGGATCACTCAAAGTGGCAAATTTTAGACATTGTTTTGTATTGTATCTTTAAAAGTAATGATGATAAGTATATAAAAGTATACATTTTCAGAAAGGAAATGATGCAAGGAATCCAACTAGCACGGCAGATTTCTGCAAAAATGAGCACGTTTTGAGAAAAGCGCTAAAATTGATTTTCCATGCCAATTTTTTTCGGTCCGCCATAACAACTTATATACCATAAATATCAAAATTGACAAAAGGGCATAGCTGTGTTCTAAAGACACAAATCTAGAAATTTATGAATTTTTTCGTCGTTTTGAAAATATGCCTTAAATTATCTCAAATTTTGGTCAAAATTGAAAAAAAGTCAAATTTTGATCTTTTTTGACCCATATTTCTAAAACGAAGTACAAATTAAAAAATTTAAAAAAACACTTTCTAGATGCTTGTCTTTAGAACACAAATATGCAATTTTCATCCATTTTGAAATTTTTGGTAAGTTGTTATGGCGGACCGAAAAAAATTGGCATGGAAAATCAATTTTGACGCTTTTCTCAAAACTGCTCATTTTGCAGAAATCTGCCGTGCTAGTTGGATTCCTTGTGTCATTTCCGTTCTAAAAATGTATACTTTTATGTACTTATCATCATTGCTTTTAAAAATACAACACAAAATAATGTTTAAAATTTCCGACTTCGAGTGATCCTGTGTGCCCCCTTAATGGATGCTGAATGACCTGGATTTTACTGATGATGTTGCCCTGTTGGAATCTATAGCCCGGGCCCAGTCACAGCTTTAAAATACTATACTGCAACTGCAGCATATAAGCTATAGGCCTTGCACAGTGTCATCGCCCCGATATCTTCATGGCAGAAATCGCCATGGTAGGTTGAATCCAACGCCACGCATGGCCATTTTATATCGACCTGTTTAATAGTTTTGAGTCGCCGATGGGCCGAATGACATCTGACTAAGGCTACTGACAATAGCCCCGATTAGCTCGGTGACTGACCTCGCTGTGTGTCAGTCGAGCATGGATGCCATAGGTCATATCCTTTCAGACTGACTACCTCAACGATTGGCCTATACACTGCGCTATATAATTCGGCACATCATAAATCAGAATTATTGCCCGAATTATTGTCAGTTTTTGACTCAAGACGCAAGCTACTGTCTCAAGACGCACGCTAACGACTATCATATCTGTTCAAAATATAGGCCTATAGGCTATTCATGTGCAAGGAACCACATCTGGTTTCTTTATACGAAATCATTTACGGGAGATATTCATCATTTTCTAACCCGGTATCCCGAAGATTTTCTTCTCATATCAAACTCGTGCATAGCAAATTCCCGTGTATCGATCCCGGGTATTTATTTTAGTATCTCTGCTGACAAAGTATTATTAGTAGGTATGTCACAGTGGCTGCACAATAATTCTGTCATACTGTGCACGCATACATAACAGTGAATCAAAAAGCGCGCGGATCAAAGTTGGCCAATTTTTGAAAACATACATGTCAAAAAACGATTTCCTCGTTATGTTTCATTGATCACAATAATTTGTCTTTTTAATATATGGTAGGTGAAACATTTCCTAAATCACTATCAACTCCGCCGAAATTAAACACTGCCTAGTTTAAGAGTTAAGACCTGTTTTATGATTTTTTTTAGATCGTCCATAAATCAATAAATATAGGTCTCTCGAAATAGAGGACCTAGTACCACCGGTCTGAAATACCAGTGTTTGTTATCATGTATTTTTTTTCCTTGGACAATGAGTGAAACACTTCCCTATACCAATTGAAAACTCGGTGCACTTAGGCAATTAACTGCAGTTTCTTTATTCAACATCACAGCAGGTTCATATTTGACAAAATCATGCTGTATGAATAAAACATAAATAAAACATTGAAAAAAGTAAAAATTACATATGCCTAATTAACATAAGAATGGCATAAATATATAATTAGATGTAATTAGCTAATTTGCATAATTAATGACTTTTGTGTATTTTTGTTACCAAATGAAAGAACTTTGGGTACTTATGTGTGCAAAAAAAACCACATCCTCATATCATGTACGGTTCTCTGTTGGCATTATTTTTGCATATTAATTAGCTGGACTTAGTCATTTTTTAAGCTTTTATTTGTCTGCAGATTGGTCAAAATGGCTAAAATTGTATATTTGGTGGATTTATTACATTTATTCGAGGAGAGATTTTTTAATCTTGTTTTCTTTAACGAAGTCCGGAAAGATATGCAATTAATCTGTGATACTTAAATCAATGCTACCTTTTCAAGTAAGTGTCCGAATAAGCATTACAAATCCCAAAAATTACCATTTTGCCATTTATAGCAATTTGTGGCAGGTTTTCACCCGATTTCCGGGTATCTTCAAGTTGACGTTACATCACTTTGCATTATCCGATTTCAATTCTGTTTTTTGTTTTTTGAAGCATTTATAACGATGATTCAATTAAAAGCGTCAAGTAACATGTTTCTGCTGCGCTTATTTTTGGGGTGATATACCTATTATTAGCCAGGCGATGTCGGTGTGCCTTGTAGCTCATTGTCATCAGCGCACACCGACATCGCCCGGTTAATAATTACAGTATACAACCAGAGACACTGAAATTAATACACGGGATCGATACACGTAAATGTGCTATGCACGATTGATATTCAGACGATAAAGCGCGCTTCAGACTCCGTATTGTACGTACAATATTGTATGTACAATACTTTTCGTGACGTCAAAAAGTATTACACGTGCAATAAATAGTATGTACCGGGAAAATATATATTTTGCTACAATCATTGGTTGCTTAATTGATACGGAGTTGCCAAATTTCTAAGAGTGGTAAATTTAGTGAGTGTTTGAGCACGGAATGATGAACATCTTTTAATGTCTTCTTGTATTCAACTGTACTTTAATTATTATATAATCAATGGGCACCTTTTTAAAGTTAATAATATTAATACTAATATTAATAATATTAAAATTGTAATAATAATATAAATGGCACATTCAGTTATATGGTGTATGTTATAGGCCTACTTATGATCATCACAATACATCCATAAACGTGTTAATGCAGTAACCGTAGCGTTATAGGGGCGCGGAAGCCCCCCCCCCCTCCATTGATCTGAAATTTTAGAAAATCCCATGGCATAGGAAAACTGCCGAAAACGGCTTGTGCACACCCCCCTCATCAGAACCGGATGCAACGCCTTCTATACTTTTTCATTAATTATAGGCGTATTAACAAATGCGTTGAGTTTTTAAAAAGTAATATCCGCCTTTTTTTCTTTCTTTTTGAAATGACATACGGTACTTGTTACAAAAACAAATCAGCATGGAAAACATTTTTTTTTCGTCAGAGGCAGATATTTGGTCTATTCAGTGTCATAAAGCTAAAAAATAGACGATCTTTTAAAATCATTTTTAAATGTTTTTTTTTTCAACCTTATTGTTTGTATTTGTAATGTTTACACAATCTGACATTGTTCCAACTTATACCTAATATGAATCGAGTCATTTAACATGTGCTTGTAGGACAACGATTTTGAATTAAACATGTTAATTGTGCCAAAATTACTCGAAAACCCTCCTAAGAGTTGTAAACATTTCATAATTTCGGGCAAAGAATAGCCAAATAGTGGACCGAAATCGTATATTTGCACCAATATTTGACTGAAATCGTATAATAATTAGCATTACCGCCCCTTTGTGGCTTTATTGCAAGCCAAAGTGCTGCTAAATGTGAAACGAGATTACTTGAAATATTTCAGAGTTGAAAGAGTTTCAACTATACGAAAATATTTCTGAAATATGTCTCTCTGATTGGCTGATTGTCAAGAGGATTACGGTGAAACGGTATTGGTAAATCAAGCCAACACATAATATTATTTTTAGGTAATTCCCATTTCATTTTCCTACCCAAATCGCGAGTGTTCCTTTTAATTGGATTTCCTGGTACGGAGAAATGAAACCCGTATTTATGGTCGCTCTGCGCATATTCGGTTCAATTAATTATCACCCGCGCTTCTGCCCATGTGCGGTTCAATCAATTATCTCCGTCAGCCAATTAGCGCGCCGTACGTATCCAATCAATTAACCGTCAGCCAATTAGCGCGTCCGACATGCTAGCCGGCTGGGCGACCTCATGTCATTCTCATCCTTGCTGTCAGGTGAATATATACAGCTTTTCTTTGTCGTATTTTTAAAATTATTATTTTTAGAGTATTATTATGTTTTCGGAATTAAAGAGTTCCAAATTAAGTTAGGATATTGGTATAGAACGCGTGGAGGTGGTTTTGAGATCGTGGAATCAGTTTTAAAATGTGTTTTGGACGATTTTCTTCATGCGTAAGTTGGGTGATTTGGCTATGTTGTTTCGCACGTGTAAGCGGTGTGCATGGCGCTGCATCCAAATTTCTTGTCGTTCATGGTTTCAAATGCACCTCCAAATTCATGATTTCTCATTCTAGTATTTTATCATCATAGGTCCGAAACCAGACAGCATACCTTTGCCCTTACTATGGTGTGCAATTCAGCTTTCTAGGTAAAGTGGGAAGTGAGAAAGAGCTGAATTAGTTTGGTGTTGTGAATTATTTTATATTTGTAATTAAATATGGGTTCCATCATTGTGTGGGTGCTTACGTGCGAAGGTGATGGATGACCTTTCTTCGAGGTCATAGGTGCGTGTACAGCACGGGTACATTACTGGGAGTGCATACAATGTACATGTGTTAATTGCGTCAATACGGGGTTTCCCCGTTTTATATTTTCGGATCTTTTGATTTAATTAATTATTTTAGACGTGGCATGTTGTGCATTAATAGGGATCATTATATTTTCGCGGTGTATTATTTTCGTTTGGAAAATAATATTCACACTCTCTTTCTCACATTTCACAAATTATTATGTGTTGCAATGTTGCCTGACCTTTGACATTATTCGCGATTATTATCCAATATGCAATAGGCCTCAACCAAAAGTAGTCTTGTAACGGAATTACAATTTGTTTCAGATCATAGAGGCTTTAACATTTAGATCATAGTATTCATGTACAAGTCACACCCAAATGCTACTTCAAGATAGTTAGGTTTTGTTATGAGATTGTCATATACAGGGCCTATAATCTTATTTAGGCATATGTGTTGTGTGAAAAGGTATATTTAAATATTCATATATATAATTATGTGAATGTTAAGCGTTCACTGAAAGATGTGGTGAGTCGATATGGTATATTGATTATTATTTATTTTATTATTGATTCCAACAGAAATGTGTTATGGCTCCGTGCACGTGATGTTTGCTTTTCAGATATCAAAAGATTGCGGAGTAAAGGTGTAATATCGCGTGGGGCGATCTTATACCTTAAAGTCATACCAGAAGATTGCGGAGTAAGGGGTAATATCGCGTGGGGCGATCTTATACCTTTAAGTCATATACCAGAGGATTGCGGAGTAAGGGGTAATATCGCGTGGGGCGATCTTATACCTTGAAGTCATACCAGAGGATTGCGGAGTAAGGGGTAATATCGCGTGGGGCGATCTTATGCCTTAAAGAGATATCAAAAGATTGCGGAGTAAAGGTGTAATATCGCGTGGGGCGATCTTATGCCTTACATACATACCAGAGGGTTGCGGAGTAAGGGGTAATATCGCGTGGGGCGATCTTATACCTTTAAGTCATATACCAGAGGATTGCGGAGTAAGGGGTAATATCGCGTGGGGCGATCTTATACCTTGAAGTCATACCAGAGGATTGCAGAGTAAGGGGTAATATCGCGTGGGGCGATCTTATACCTTAAAGTCATACCAGAGGATTGCGGAGTAAGGGGTAATATCGCGTGGGGCGATCTTATACCTTAAATTCATACCAGAGGATTGCGGAGTAAGGGGTAATATCGCGTGGGGCGATCTTATACCTTAAAGTCATACCAGAAGATTGCGGAGTAAAGGGTAATATCGCGTGGGGCGATCTTATACCTTAAAGACATACCAGAGGATTGCGGAGTAAGGGGTAATATCGCGTGGGGCGATCTTATACCTTAAATTCATACCAGAGGATTGCGGAGTAAGGGGTAATATCGCGTGGGGCGATCTTATACCTTAAAGTCATACCAGAGGATTGCGGAGTATAGTAAGGGGTAATATCGCGTGGGGCGATCTTATACCTTGAAGTCATACCAGAGGATTGCGGAGTAAGGGGTAATATCGCGTGGGGCGATCTTATACCTTAAAGTCATACCAGAAGATTGCGGAGTAAGGGGTAATATCGCGTGGGGCGATCTTATACCTTAAATTCATACCAGAGGATTGCGGAGTAAGGGGTAATATCGCGTGGGGCGATCTTATACCTTAAAAACATACCAGAGGATTGCGGAGTAAGGGGTAATATCGCGTGGGGCGATCTTATACCTTAAGACATACCAGAGGATTGCGGAGTAAGGGGTAATATCGCGTGGGGCGATCTTATACCTTAAAGTCATACCAGAAGATTGCGGAGTAAGGGGTAATATCGCGTGGGGCGATCTTATACCTTAAATTCATACCAGAGGATTGCGGAGTAAGGGTAATATCGCGTGGGGCGATCTTATACCTTAAAAACATACCAGAGGATTGCGGAGTAAGGGGTAATATCGCGTGGGGCGATCTTATACCTTAAAGACATACCAGAGGATTGCGGAGTAAGGGGTAATATCGCGTGGGGCGATCTTATACCTTAAAAACATACCACAGGATTGCGGAGTAAGGGGTAATATCGCGTGGGGCGATCTTATACCTTAAAGTCATACCAGAGGATTGCGGAGTAAGGGGTAATATCGCGTGGGGCGATCTTATGCCTTAAAAGACATACCAAAAGATTGCGGAGTAAAGGGATAATATCGCGTGGGGCGATCTTATGCCTAAAAGACATACCAAAGGATTGCGGAGTGAAGGGGTAATATCGCGTGGGGCGATCTTATGCCTAAAAGGATTGCAGAGTAAATTAGTAACATCGCGTGGGGCGATGTTATGCCTGAGAGGTACCTCAACTAAGTCTGAGGAGTATTGTGGCTTTTGAGAGGATATCATTTTGGTGAGTTTTATATTTTATAAACAAGAGAGGATTTTATTTGGTGAGTCATGTTTATTTTTATTATGTACGTGATTAGTGCACATGCTGTTGGAATCATATTGTTTTATTATGTGTATATAGATTTTATGATGATACTTTACCAATACATGCTTGCATGCGTTCGTAAGTGTCATTACTATTAGCATGCGCTGAGCGGCGCTCCTATGCCCAATTTTTCATTTAGTACCAAAATCCCTTCGACTTTTGTAGGCCTTTCATGTTAAATTGTATTAACACATTTTCCTATTGATTCTCATCCTTGCTGTCAGGGGGTGCTAGCTGTGTGGTACTGCAGGGGTAGTGTGGGAGTAGGAAGCTAAAGTATAGGATGGGTGTGACTAAGTCTTGTATGCTGTAGTTTGGAGTAATAAAATATTGTTGTGGATAATTAAGAAAACTACTACGTGATATTATTTGGATGCATTTCTGCTTGTAAGAGATATTCTAACAGTGGGGTTCTGCCCCCACGACTTACCCACGTCTCACGCAAAACTTTTCGTGTTCCTATTAAGGGAACTGGTGTCAATCCGGCCACCTGACTTTCACATTCAACATTACTGAGCTAATCAGGTTTACATTAAACACTCATTGAGACATTCACTCATCTCGGCAATCGGCCGTCCCGCCACAAATTGGTGTCAGGAGTGGGATCTGAGTATTATAAACAGACCTAAAAGTGCAGTCAGGATGGGGAGAAGAGGCAGGAGAAGGAATAGGAGGTTGCGTGATCGCCAGGAGGAGGTGTGTGAGGCCGTTATGGTGGAAGCAGGTGAAATAGACTGGTTCATCGAGATTATGACAGGCAGGTGTGCTGATGATAGAGCCCAACGTGGGGATATGAGTAAGGAGGAGAGAGTAGATAAGGATGACGTGGATGAGAGAGGTGAGGAGTTACCACCGAGAGTAGAGGATACTTGTGAGCGGTATTTGGAGCGCAGTGATGGGGAAGACAGTCATGACAGCGGTGTATACCTTTTTGGAGACTCAGGGGTGGAAAGCGTAGACTGGGGAAAAGTAGGAGAGGCAGAGGAGGTAGAGGACATACCCGTTGTGGATGTGGAGAATAGTGCTGATGATACTCAGCCTGTGGTGTTGAGATTGCTTGGAGCCGTCAGTGACTCTGAGATTGACCCGGGAGATAGCACCAAGGAGGGGGAGTATAGAACCGATCACTTGTGCGCTGGAGAGGAGAATGTGTATGATGACCCAGACTCTGGTAATTATGACATGAACGGTGAGGTGGATTACCAGTTAGAACTTGCTAATGTCGTAAAGGAGGCAGAGGAGAAAATCAACGTTGAACTAGAGACGTTGACTGCGATGAAGAGAGGGCATAGGATGGAGGTGGAGTTGTGGGAGAAGAGGAACGTAGAGGAGAGAAAGGAGGTGTTCGAACAGATGGGGTATAACCAGCAACGGAGGAGAGAGTTAGAAGAAAGAGAGAGGGCATGGGAAGGTGAAAGGAGACGTGAAGTTAGTAAATTGGAGGAGCGACGAGCTGCCTTTGACTCGCAGGTGGAGGCCTGGGAAAGAAGCCTGTCTGACTGGAAGGCCGGGATTGAGGAAAGAGAGAGGGCATGGGCAGTTGAGAGGGGACGTGAGGTTGCTGAATTGGAGAGGCGGCGAGCTACCCTTGATATAGAAACGAAGACGTGGCAAGAAAGTAAGAGCAGTGAAAAGGAGAGTTTTCTGGCAGACGAGAGAGCTGAGGAAGAAGGAAAGGAGAGGGCGCGTGAGATTAGTGAATTGGAAGAGCGACGAGCGGCCTTTGAGAAAGATATGTACGTTCTCAACATACAACATGATAGACGGGAGTGGGAATTGAACTGTAAGATGAGTACCCTGTCTGATAGGAAAGAGGAAATTGAGGAAAGAGAGAGGATGTGGGAAGCTGAGAGGCAACTTGAGGTAACGAAATTGGAGGAGCGGCGAGCTGCTTTTGACGCCGAAGTCGGGAAGTGGGAGGAGATTAGGAGCAGCGAAGGGCAGGATATGGATGCCAAGAGGAAAGGGCATAGGGAGAAGTTGAGAGTTAGGATAGCAGAGATACATGATAGGGAGGTGAGGTGTGAGCATGAGAGAGAGGAGTGGGAAAGAGAAGTGCAGATGTGGGAGGAGGAGAAGAGTAAAGAGATAGAGGAACTTGGTGCTCGGGAAGTGGAGTATGATAGACGAGACAGAGTACTAGAGCAGAAAGCTGTTAGTTTGAGTAGTGAAGCGACTAAAGCCGAGAGGCGACGCACAAAGTTTGAGACTGAGAAGAAAACTTGTGAGCAAGTGTTCAGGGAGAGGCAGGAAAATTTAAAGAAATGTGAGGCAGAGTTGAAGGAAAGGGAGCAGGGTCTGAGAGAATTGGAAGACCAAATAGAGGTGAGATCAAAGATGGTGGAGAACCAATGTTCTCCTGCTGTTCATGATGGTTCGTCTAGTGAGCATTTAGTTGAGGCGAGAAATGAGAAGTGTCCGTTGGAATTTGATGGGGGGACCCCGTGGAAGGATTTTATCATACACTTTGAGGCATGTAGGGAATACAACCAGTGGACAGAAGAGGCTGCCAAGTACCAACTGGTTACGTGCTGTAAGGGGGATGCCCTAGCGGTTTTGAGTGTCAATGATGTAGATGCGAGGAATATATCCTATAAAGATCTAGTGGCTTTATTACAGAAAGAATTTGGGCCCCGGGAGTGCCCGGAGAGTTATTTTCAAAGATTATCCCAGAGAGAGCAGCTCCCAGGGGAGACCATTGCTGCCTTGGCCCGTGAGATTTTAAAACTGGTGGGGTTAGTATACCCCGAAATGAGCCGGGAGAAGAGAGAGGAGATAGCCAAGCTGCATTTTGGGCGAGCGCTGGGGACTGTGGAGCTGAGAGAGGAGGTCTTTCGGGTGAGGTCCAAAACTTTTGGGGAGGCAATAAGTAGTGCAGAGGCCATGGAGTCATTTCTCCACAGTGAGGAGGGACGGGTGAGGAATGGTGTTCATGGCGAGAAAGTTGGGCCAGGAGGTTCGGTGTCGGTAGGAGTGTATGCAAGGCCAAATAGTGCTAGGTCCCAGCAGCGGGTGGCTATAGCCGAGGGACAAGATTTGCGAGCCGGTAATTTAGAGTATGGTGAGCAGTGTATGTCCCGGCTGGAGGCAAAGACAGATAGTAAGGTGGCAGAGATGGAAGCGAGAATGGACTCGATAGACACCTCACTGAAAGCCGTTGAGGTGATGTTGCGGAATACTGCCCCAAAGAAAGTAGAATTCAAAAGTGCACGGGCCCCTCAGACAGCTGAAAGACCACCGAGGGGGTCAGTGTCAGCAGGAGTTTATGTGAGACAAAAGTGTGTGTCTCGGCTGTTGACCGTAGAGGGGGATAGTAGTGTCAGTAGTGACACGACTGAGGTAGTCGGAGAGAGTCAGGGCAGCATGGGAGGTGATAGGAGGCTAAGGAAGAAGGAGGTAGTAGGAAGGTCGGAAGGAAGTGTGTGGAAAGGAGATCAGGACTGGGAGGGGGGGCAGTAGTAGAGAAGGAGGTGTACACGGTGATAGGAGGCTAAGGAAGAAGGAGGTAGTAGGAAGGTCGGAAGGAAGTGTGTGGAGAGGAGATCAGGACTGGGAGGGGGGCTGTAGTGGCGAAGGAGGTGTAAGAGGAGGATCGATTACTTTGGAGAGCATAAGGGACATGCAATTACGAGATAGGGTGACTGGCCCTGTTTTGAGATGGAAAATGGAGGGTAGGAAGCCGGTGTGGGGAGTAGTAGCGAGGTTTTCTTCTGCGACACGGGCGTATATGAGGCAGTGGGACATATTAAGTGTGAGTGAAGGGGTGTTGGTTAGGAGATGGGAGAGCGATGATGGCAGGTCGGTGAGGTGGTTGGTTGTGTTGCCGGAGAGACTGCAGGAGGAAGTACTGAATGAGTTATGGTCAAAGAGGGGTACATTGACTCGGGTGAGAATGAATTATTATTGGGTGGGGATGTATGATACTGTGCAGAATTACCTGATGGGACGGGGAGTTACAGTTGCTGAGACTTTTCATAACCAACGTGGAGTGGATGCCGGTGTACGACCAATGAAGCCAAGTTTTCGAGTCAAGCCTGGAGAGTTTGTTTGGGTGCGGGGTGATGGGCCCTATATGGTGATGGCTAACCTAGCGGGAGGCGCGGTTCGTGTACAGAGGAGCAGGGTTAGTAGGCCAGTGGTTGTCAGTGCGGGACGGTTGACAGTATGCGAGGGACTGAACTTGGAGCCTTGGAAGTGTGGGGTGCCTGTGGTGGAACAGGAGCGGCGGCCTTTGGTACATGTGCGAGCTCTGAGGAGTGGAGCTAACTAAAAGTCACCAGTAGTCAAGAGTAGTCAAGAGGTGGAGGAGTGTAAATAAGTGTTGTTGCAGATTTTCTTTTTGTTGTGTTTAAAGTTGCGTGAGGTTGTTGTATTTTCAAGTCAAATCAAACGTGAGGCTGAAGTAGTTTGGAGATGTCTTCATCGGTGATTTTTGTAGCTGTGTGTGAGGGATGAGTTAATATGGGTGCATGGTTCTTCAAATAATGTGTTTTCTACGGACGAGACAGGAGACTGTACTTTGGGACTTGTCGCGTTTATTTCCTTATAGGAGTATGGAAATGTTGTCAGGACAACGGGGAGTCAGTGATAGTTTCAGGAGTTATATGCTATGTGTTGTGCCAAATATAGATGGTGGTGATGTCTGTACGTCACCGGACTCCTTAGTAGCGCCTTGAGGACGATAGCTTGGGAGAGTCAAGGACACTGGTTCGGAGTGAAGGTCCAAACCGTCCTATTACCAATGCAAACAAGTAGAGATGAGCTTACCAACCAAACTCCCATGACCATGACTTATGAAGAGAATAGAGGAGGGGAATAGACAGGGAACCAGGGAAGAGACGGAGGAAAGGAAGACAGGGGAAGCGGAGTAGCAGGAGTATCAGGGGAACTTATGAAATTCTGGTGGTACACGCATGTTAGGGTGATAGGCTGGTCCTTTACCAGAGCGAGGGGACAAGCTCCCTCCACCGCCTTAGCCGTCTTTGTACTGCACCTTCTGCAGTACCCTTTATTATTTTGTTTTTCTTTCCGAGTGACGTTTGGTATTTGCAGTGGTTTCTTAATGTTATGAATCACAAGGAGGAGTGTTCAGAGCACTAGATTATTCCAAACTTATATGTATAGCTGCGGTGTTTGAGGATACTTACCGTGGTGGGACCACCAGACTTTCATTCCAGCAGTATGGAGATAACTGGGTAGAGTGACGGTTACCACCAAACCGTCTCTTCTTCCAATACCTTTCTAGCCGTAAATCAGCCAACCATTTCCCCATGACCATGACGTACATACTTCAGAAGATGGTAGCAGTTAGACATTCGAGTGGTTTTTGATGAAGGACAACCAGCATCGCAGATGTCAGAACTGACAGACTGATACAGACGATAACCATGAAGACCGCAGTGCAAGATTGAAGACTTAGGCCATTTCCATTTAGTTAGGAGTAGAGTAGTGTAGTACTAAGATAAGGCAGCATTTACCAATGCCATTTTTATTTTTTTACGTCCATGTTCCAGGGACGGCACATTGTGGGAGGTGTGCTGTGAAACGGTATTGGTAAATCAAGCCAACACATAATATTATTTTAGGTAATTCCCATTTCATTTTCCTACCCAAATCGCGAGTGTTCCTTTAAATTGGATTTCCTGGTACGGAGAAATGAAACCCGTATTTATGGTCGCTCTGCGCATATTCAGTTCAATTAATTATCACCCGCGCTTCTGCCCATGTGCGGTTCAATCAATTATCTCCGTCAGCCAATTAGCGCGCCGTACGTATCCAATCAATTAACCGTCAGCCAATTAGCGCGTCCGACATGCTAGCCGGCTGGGCGACCTCATGTCATTCTCATCCTTGCTGTCAGGTGAATATATACAGCTTTTCTTTGTCGTATTTTTAAAATTATTATTTTTAGAGTATTATTATGTTTTCGGAATTAAAGAGTTCCAAATTAAGTTAGGATATTGGTATAGAACGCGTGGAGGTGGTTTTGAGATCGTGGAATCAGTTTTTAAATGTGTTTTGGACGATTTTCTTCATGCGTAAGTTGGGTGATTTGGCTATGTTGTTTCGCACGTGTAAGCGGTGTGCATGGCGCTGCATCCAAATTTCTTGTCGTTCATGGTTTCAAATGCACCTCCAAATTCATGATTTCTCATTCTAGTATTTTATCATCATAGGTCCGAAACCAGACAGCATACCTTTGCCCTTACTATGGTGTGCAATTCAGCTTTCTAGGTAAAGTGGGAAGTGAGAAAGAGCTGAATTAGTTTGGTGTTGTGAATTATTTTATATTTGTAATTAAATATGGGTTCCATCATTGTGTGGGTGCTTACGTGCGAAGGTGATGGATGACCTTTCTTCGAGGTCATAGGTGCGTGTACAGCACGGGTACATTACTGGGAGTGCATACAATGTACATGTGTTAATTGCGTCAATACGGGGTTTCCCGTTTTATATTTTCGGATCTTTTGATTTAATTAATTATTTTAGACGTGGCATGTTGTGCATTAATAGGGATCATTATATTTTCGCGGTGTATTATTTTCGTTTGGAAAATAATATTCACACTCTTTCTCACATTTCACAAATTATTATGTGTTGCAATGTTGCCTGACCTTTGACATTATTCGCGATTATTATCCAATATGCAATAGGCCTCAACCAAAAGTAGTCTTGTAACGGAATTACAATTTGTTTCAGATCATAGAGGCTTTAACATTTAGATCATAGTATTCATGTACAAGTCACACCCAAATGCTACTTCAAGATAGTTAGGTTTTTGTTATGAGATTGTCATAAATTATACAGGGCCTATAATCTTATTTAGGCATATGTGTTGTGTGAAAAGGTATATTTAAATATTCATATATATAATTATGTGAATGTTAAGCGTTCACTGAAAGATGTGGTGAGTCGATATGGTATATTGATTATTATTTATTTTATTATTGATTCCAACAGAAATGTGTTATGGCTCCGTGCACGTGATGTTTGCTTTTCAGATATCAAAAGATTGCGGAGTAAAGGTGTAATATCGCGTGGGGCGATCTTATACCTTAAAGTCATACCAGAAGATTGCGGAGTAAGGGGTAATATCGCGTGGGGCGATCTTATACCTTTAAGTCATATACCAGAGGATTGCGGAGTAAGGGTAATATCGCGTGGGGCGATCTTATACCTTGAAGTCATACCAGAGGATTGCGGAGTAAGGGGTAATATCGCGTGGGGCGATCTTATGCCTTAAAGAGATATCAAAAGATTGCGGAGTAAAGGTGTAATATCGCGTGGGGCGATCTTATGCCTTACATACATACCAGAGGGTTGCGGAGTAAGGGGTAATATCGCGTGGGGCGATCTTATACCTTTAAGTCATATACCAGAGGATTGCGGAGTAAGGGGTAATATCGCGTGGGGCGATCTTATACCTTGAAGTCATACCAGAGGATTGCAGAGTAAGGGGTAATATCGCGTGGGGCGATCTTATACCTTAAAGTCATACCAGAGGATTGCGGAGTAAGGGGTAATATCGCGTGGGGCGATCTTATACCTTAAATTCATACCAGAGGATTGCGGAGTAAGGGGTAATATCGCGTGGGGCGATCTTATACCTTAAAGTCATACCAGAAGATTGCGGAGTAAGGGGTAATATCGCGTGGGGCGATCTTATACCTTAAAGACATACCAGAGGATTGCGGAGTAAGGGGTAATATCGCGTGGGGCGATCTTATACCTTAAATTCATACCAGAGGATTGCGGAGTAAGGGGTAATATCGCGTGGGGCGATCTTATACCTTAAAGTCATACCAGAGGATTGCGGAGTATAGTAAGGGGTAATATCGCGTGGGGCGATCTTATACCTTGAAGTCATACCAGAGGATTGCGGAGTAAGGGGTAATATCGCGTGGGGCGATCTTATACCTTAAAGTCATACCAGAAGATTGCGGAGTAAGGGTAATATCGCGTGGGGCGATCTTATACCTTAAATTCATACCAGAGGATTGCGGAGTAAGGGGTAATATCGCGTGGGGCGATCTTATACCTTAAAGGCATACCAGAGGATTGCGGAGTAAGGGGTAATATCGCGTGGGGCGATCTTATACCTTAAGACATACCAGAGGATTGCGGAGTAAGGGGGAATATCGCGTGGGGCGATCTTATACCTTAAAGTCATACCAGAAGATTGCGGAGTAAGGGGTAATATCGCGTGGGGCGATCTTATACCTTAAATTCATACCAGAGGATTGCGGAGTAAGGGGTAATATCGCGTGGGGCGATCTTATACCTTAAAAACATACCAGAGGATTGCGGAGTAAGGGGTAATATCGCGTGGGGCGATCTTATACCTTAAAGACATACCAGAGGATTGCGGAGTAAGGGGTAATATCGCGTGGGGCGATCTTATACCTTAAAACATACCACAGGATTGCGGAGTAAGGGGTAATATCGCGTGGGGCGATCTTATACCTTAAAAACATACCAGAGGATTGCGGAGTAAGGGGTAATATCGCGTGGGGCGATCTTATGCCTTAAAAGACATACCAAAAGATTGCGGAGTAAAGGGATAATATCGCGTGGGGCGATCTTATGCCTAAAAGACATACCAAAGGATTGCGGAGTGAAGGGGTAATATCGCGTGGGGCGATCTTATGCCTAAAAGGATTGCAGAGTAAATTAGTAACATCGCGTGGGGCGATGTTATGCCTGAGAGGTACCTCAACTAAGTCTGAGGAGTATTGTGGCTTTTGAGAGGATATCATTTTGGTGAGTTTTATATTTTATAAACAAGAGAGGATTTTATTTGGTGAGTCATGTTTATTTTTATTATGTACGTGATTAGTGCACATGCTGTTGGAATCATATTGTTTTATTATGTGTATATAGATTTTATGATGATACTTTACCAATACATGCTTGCATGCGTTCGTAAGTGTCATTACTATTAGCATGCGCTGAGCGGGGCTACTATGCCCAATTTTTCATTTAGTACCAAAATAACTTCGACTTTTGTAGGCCTTTCATGTTAAATTGTATTAACACATTTTCCCTATTGATTCTCATCCTTGCTGTCAGGGGGTGCTAGCTGTGTGGTACTGCAGGGGTAGTGTGGGAGTAGGAAGCTAAAGTATAGGATGGGTGTGACTAAGTCTTGTATGCTGTAGTTTGGAGTAATAAAATATTGTTGTGGATAATTAAGAAAACTACTACGTGATATTATTTGGATGCATTTCTGCTTGTAAGAGATATTCTAACAGTGGGGTTCTGCCCCACGACTTACCCACGTCTCACGCAAAACTTTTCGTGTTCCTATTAAGGAACTGGTGTCAATCCGGCCACCTGACTTTCACATTCAACATTACTGAGCTAATCAGGTTTACATTAAACACTCATTGAGACATTCACTCATCTCGGCAATCGGCCGTCCCGCCACAAATTGGTGTCAGGAGTGGGATCTGAGTATTATAAACAGACCTAAAAGTGCAGTCAGGATGGGGAGAAGAGGCAGGAGAAGGAATAGGAGGTTGCGTGATCGCCAGGAGGAGGTGTGTGAGGCCGTTATGGTGGAAGCAGGTGAAATAGACTGGTTCATCGAGATTATGACAGGCAGGTGTGCTGATGATAGAGCCCAACGTGGGGATATGAGTAAGGAGGAGAGAGTAGATAAGGATGACGTGGATGAGAGAGGTGAGGAGTTACCACCGAGAGTAGAGGATACTTGTGAGCGGTATTTGGAGCGCAGTGATGGGGAAGACAGTCATGACAGCGGTGTATATCTTTTTGGAGACTCAGGGGTGGAAAGCGTAGACTGGGGAAAAGTAGGAGAGGCAGAGGAGGTAGAGGACATACCCGTTGTGGATGTGGAGAATAGTGCTGATGATACTCAGCCTGTGGTGTTGAGATTGCTTGGAGCCGTCAGTGACTCTGAGATTGACCCGGGAGATAGCACCAAGGAGGGGGAGTATAGAACCGATCACTTGTGCGCTGGAGAGGAGAATGTGTATGATGACCCAGACTCTGGTAATTATGACATGAACGGTGAGGTGGATTACCAGTTAGAACTTGCTAATGTCGTAAAGGAGGCAGAGGAGAAAATCAACGTTGAACTAGAGACGTTGACTGCGATGAAGAGAGGGCATAGGATGGAGGTGGAGTTGTGGGAGAAGAGGAACGTAGAGGAGAGAAAGGAGGTGTTCGAACAGATGGGGTATAACCAGCAACGGAGGAGAGAGTTAGAAGAAAGAGAGAGGGCATGGGAAGGTGAAAGGAGACGTGAAGTTAGTAAATTGGAGGAGCGACGAGCTGCCTTTGACTCGCAGGTGGAGGCCTGGGAAATAAGCCTGTCTGACTGGAAGGCCGGGATTGAGGAAAGAGAGAGGGCATGGGCAGTTGAGAGGGGACGTGAGGTTGCTGAATTGGAGAGGCGGCGAGCTACCCTTGATATAGAAACGAAGACGTGGCAAGAAAGTAAGAGCAGTGAAAAGGAGAGTTTTCTGGCAGACGAGAGAGCTGAGGAAGAAGGAAAGGAGAGGGCGCGTGAGATTAGTGAATTGGAAGAGCGACGAGCGGCCTTTGAGAAAGATATGTACGTTCTCAACATACAACATGATAGACGGGAGTGGGAATTGAACTGTAAGATGAGTACCCTGTCTGATAGGAAAGAGGAAATTGAGGAAAGAGAGAGAGATGTGGGAAGCTGAGAGGCAACTTGAGGTAACGAAATTGGAGGAGCGGCGAGCTGCTTTTGACGCCGAAGTCGGGAAGTGGGAGGAGATTAGGAGCAGCGAAGGGCAGGATATGGATGCCAAGAGGAAAGGGCATAGGGAGAAGTTGAGAGTTAGGATAGCAGAGATACATGATAGGGAGGTGAGGTGTGAGCATGAGAGAGAGGAGTGGGAAAGAGAAGTGCAGATGTGGGAGGAGGCGAAGAGTAAAGAGATAGAGGAACTTGGTGCTCGGGAAGTGGAGTATGATAGACGAGACAGAGTACTAGAGCAGAAAGCTGTTAGTTTGAGTAGTGAAGCGACTAAAGCCGAGAGGCGACGCACAAAGTTTGAGACTGAGAAGAAAACTTGTGAGCAAGTGTTCAGGGAGAGGCAGGAAAATTTAAAGAAATGTGAGGCAGAGTTGAAGGAAAGGGAGCAGGGTCTGAGAGAATTGGAAGACCAAATAGAGGTGAGATCAAAGATGGTGGAGAACCAATGTTCTCCTGCTGTTCATGATGGTTCGTCTAGTGAGCATTTAGTTGAGGCGAGAAATGAGAAGTGTCCGTTGGAATTTGATGGGGGGACCCCGTGGAAGGATTTTATCATACACTTTGAGGCATGTAGGGAATACAACCAGTGGACAGAAGAGGCTGCCAAGTACCAACTGGTTACGTGCTGTAAGGGGGATGCCCTAGCGGTTTTGAGTGTCAATGATGTAGATGCGAGGAATATATCCTATAAAGATCTAGTGGCTTTATTACAGAAAGAATTTGGGCCCCGGGAGTGCCCGGAGAGTTATTTTCAAAGATTATCCCAGAGAGAGCAGCTCCCAGGGAGACCATTGCTGCCTTGGCCCGTGAGATTTTAAAACTGGTGGGGTTAGTATACCCCGAAATGAGCCAGGAGAAGAGAGAGGAGATAGCCAAGCTGCATTTTGGGCGAGCGCTGGGGACTGTGGAGCTGAGAGAGGAGGTCTTTCGGGGGAGGTCCAAAACTTTTGGGGAGGCAATAAGTAGTGCAGAGGCCATGGAGTCATTTCTCCACAGTGAGGAGGAACGGGTGAGGAATGGTGTTCATGGCGAGAAAGTTGGGCCAGGAGGTTCGGTGTCGGTAGGAGTGTATGCAAGGCCAAATAGTGCTAGGTCCCAGCAGCGGGTGGCTATAGCCGAGGGACAAGATTTGCGAGCCGGTAATTTAGAGTATGGTGAGCAGTGTATGTCCCGGCTGGAGGCAAAGACAGATAGTAAGGTGGCAGAGATGGAAGCGAGAATGGACTCGATAGACACCTCACTGAAAGCCGTTGAGGTGATGTTGCGGAATACTGCCCCAAAGAAAGTAGAATTCAAAAGTGCACGGGCCCCTCAGACAGCTGAAAGACCACCGAGGGGGTCAGTGTCAGCAGGAGTTTATGTGAGACAAAGTGTGTGTCTCGGCTGTTGACCGTAGAGGGGGATAGTAGTGTCAGTAGTGACACGACTGAGGTAGTCGGAGAGAGTCAGGGCAGCATGGGAGGTGATAGGAGGCTAAGGAAGAAGGAGGTAGTAGGAAGGTCGGAAGGAAGTGTGTGGAAAGGAGATCAGGACTGGGAGGGGGCAGTAGTAGAGAAGGAGGTGTACACGGTGATAGGAGGCTAAGGAAGAAGGAGGTAGTAGGAAGGTCGGAAGGAAGTGTGTGGAGGAGAGATCAGGACTGGGAGGGGGGGCTGTAGTGGCGAAGGAGGTGTAAGAGGAGGATCGATTACTTTGGAGAGCATAAGGGACATGCAATTACGAGATAGGGTGACTGGCCCTGTTTTGAGATGGAAAATGGAGGGTAGGAAGCCGGTGTGGGGAGTAGTAGCGAGGTTTTCTTCTGCGACACGGGCGTATATGAGGCAGTGGGACATATTAAGTGTGAGTGAAGGGGTGTTGGTTAGGAGATGGGAGAGCGATGATGGCAGGTCGGTGAGGTGGTTGGTTGTGTTGCCGGAGAGACTGCAGGAGGAAGTACTGAATGAGTTATGGTCAAAGAGGGGTACATTGACTCGGGTGAGAAAGAATTATTATTGGGTGGGGATGTATGATACTGTGCAGAATTACCTGATGGGACGGGGAGTTACAGTTGCTGAGACTTTTCATAACCAACGTGGAGTGGATGCCGGTGTACGACCAATGAAGCCAAGTTTTCGAGTCAAGCCTGGAGAGTTTGTTTGGGTGCGGGGTGATGGGCCCTATATGGTGATGGCTAACCTAGCGGGAGGCGCGGTTCGTGTACAGAGGAGCAGGGTTAGTAGGCCAGTGGTTGTCAGTGCGGACGGTTGACAGTATGCGAGGGACTGAACTTGGAGCCTTGGAAGTGTGGGGTGCCTGTGGTGGAACAGGAGCGGCGGCCTTTGGTACATGTGCGAGCTCTGAGGAGTGGAGCTAACTAAAAGTCACCAGTAGTCAAGAGTAGTCAAGAGGTGGAGGAGTGTAAATAAGTGTTGTTGCAGATTTTCTTTTTGTTGTGTTTAAAGTTGCGTGAGGTTGTTGTATTTTCAAGTCAAATCAAACGTGAGGCTGAAGTAGTTTGGAGATGTCTTCATCGGTGATTTTTGTAGCTGTGTGTGAGGGATGAGTTAATATGGGTGCATGGTTCTTCAAATAATGTGTTTTCTACGGACGAGACAGGGAGACTGTACTTTGGGACTTGTCGCGTTTATTTCCTTATAGGAGTATGGAAATGTTGTCAGGACAACGGGGAGTCAGTGATAGTTTCAGGAGTTATATGCTATGTGTTGTGCCAAATATAGATGGTGGTGATGTCTGTACGTCACCGGACTCCTTGGTAGCGCCTTGAGGACGATAGCTTGGGAGAGTCAAGGACACTGGTTCGGAGTGAAGGTCCAAACCGTCCTATTACCAATGCAAACAAGTAGAGATGAGCTTACCAACCAAACTCCCATGACCATGACTTATGAAGAGAATAGAGGAGGGGAATAGACAGGGAACCAGGGAAGAGACGGAGGAAAGGAAGACGGGGAAGCGGAGTAGCAGGAGTATCGGGGGAACTTATGAAATTCTGGTGGTACACGCATGTTAGGGTGATAGGCTGGTCCTTTACCAGAGCGAGGGGACAAGCTCCCTCCACCGCCTTAGCCGTCTTTGTACTGCACCTTCTGCAGTACCCTTTATTATTTTGTTTTTCTTTCCGAGTGACGTTTGGTATTTGCAGTGGTTTCTTAATGTTATGAATCACAAGGAGGAGTGTTCAGAGCACTAGATTATTCCAAACTTATATGTATAGCTGCGGTGTTTGAGGATACTTACCGTGGTGGGACCACCAGACTTTCATTCCAGCAGTATGGAGATAACTGGGTAGAGTGACGGTTACCACCAAACCGTCTCTTCTTCCAATACCTTTCTAGCCGTAAATCAGCCAACCATTTCCCCATGACCATGACGTACATACTTCAGAAGATGGTAGCAGTTAGACATTCGAGTGGTTTTTGATGAAGGACAACCAGCATCGCAGATGTCAGAACTGACAGACTGATACAGACGATAACCATGAAGACCGCAGTGCAAGATTGAAGACTTAGGCCATTTCCATTTAGTTAGGAGTAGAGTAGTGTAGTACTAAGATAAGGCAGCATTTACCAATGCCGTTTTTATTTTTTTACGTCCATGTGCCAGGGACGGCACATTGTGGGAGGGGTGCTGTGAAACGGTATTGGTAAATCAAGCCAACACATAATATTATTTTTAGGTAATTCCCATTTCATTTTCCTACCCAAATCGCGAGTGTTCCTTTAAATTGGATTTCCTGGTACGGAGAAATGAAACCCGTATTTATGGTCGCTCTGCGCATATTCGGTTCAATTAATTATCACCCGCGCTTCTGCCCATGTGCGGTTCAATCAATTATCTCCGTCAGCCAATTAGCGCGCCGTACGTATCCAATCAATTAACCGTCAGCCAATTAGCGCGTCCGACATGCTAGCCGGCTGGGCGACCTCATGTCATTCTCATCCTTGCTGTCAGGTGAATATATACAGCTTTTCTTTGTCGTATTTTTAAAATTATTATTTTTAGAGTATTATTATGTTTTCGGAATTAAAGAGTTCCAAATTAAGTTAGGATATTGGTATAGAACGCGTGGAGGTGGTTTTGAGATCGTGGAATCAGTTTTTAAATGTGTTTTGGACGATTTTCTTCATGCGTAAGTTGGGTGATTTGGCTATGTTGTTTCGCACGTGTAAGCGGTGTGCATGGCGCTGCATCCAAATTTCTTGTCGTTCATGGTTTCAAATGCACCTCCAAATTCATGATTTCTCATTCTAGTATTTTATCATCATAGGTCCGAAACCAGACAGCATACCTTTGCCCTTACTATGGTGTGCAATTCAGCTTTCTAGGTAAAGTGGGAAGTGAGAAAGAGCTGAATTAGTTTGGTGTTGTGAATTATTTTATATTTGTAATTAAATATGGGTTCCATCATTGTGTGGGTGCTTACGTGCGAAGGTGATGGATGACCTTTCTTCGAGGTCATAGGTGCGTGTACAGCACGGGTACATTACTGGGAGTGCATACAATGTACATGTGTTAATTGCGTCAATACGGGGTTTCCCCGTTTTATATTTTCGGATCTTTTGATTTAATTAATTATTTTAGACGTGGCATGTTGTGCATTAATAGGGATCATTATATTTTCGCGGTGTATTATTTTCGTTTGGAAAATAATATTCACACTCTTTCTCACATTTCACAAATTATTATGTGTTGCAATGTTGCCTGACCTTTGACATTATTCGCGATTATTATCCAATATGCAATAGGCCTCAACCAAAAGTAGTCTTGTAACGGAATTACAATTTGTTTCAGATCATAGAGGCTTTAACATTTAGATCATAGTATTCATGTACAAGTCACACCCAAATGCTACTTCAAGATAGTTAGGTTTTTGTTATGAGATTGTCATATACAGGGCCTATAATCTTATTTAGGCATATGTGTTGTGTGAAAAGGTATATTTAAATATTCATATATATAATTATGTGAATGTTAAGCGTTCACTGAAAGATGTGGTGAGTCGATATGGTATATTGATTATTATTTATTTTATTATTGATTCCAACAGAAATGTGTTATGGCTCCGTGCACGTGATGTTTGCTTTTCAGATATCAAAAGATTGCGGAGTAAAGGTGTAATATCGCGTGGGGCGATCTTATACCTTAAAGTCATACCAGAAGATTGCGGAGTAAGGGGTAATATCGCGTGGGGCGATCTTATACCTTTAAGTCATATACCAGAGGATTGCGGAGTAAGGGGTAATATCGCGTGGGGCGATCTTATACCTTGAAGTCATACCAGAGGATTGCGGAGTAAGGGGTAATATCGCGTGGGGCGATCTTATGCCTTAAAGAGATATCAAAAGATTGCGGAGTAAAGGTGTAATATCGCGTGGGGCGATCTTATGCCTTACATACATACCAGAGGGTTGCGGAGTAAGGGGTAATATCGCGTGGGGCGATCTTATACCTTTAAGTCATATACCAGAGGATTGCGGAGTAAGGGGTAATATCGCGTGGGGCGATCTTATACCTTGAAGTCATACCAGAGGATTGCAGAGTAAGGGTAATATCGCGTGGGGCGATCTTATACCTTAAAGTCATACCAGAGGATTGCGGAGTAAGGGGTAATATCGCGTGGGGCGATCTTATACCTTAAATTCATACCAGAGGATTGCGGAGTAAGGGGTAACATCGCGTGGGGCGATCTTATACCTTAAAGTCATACCAGAAGATTGCGGAGTAAGGGGTAATATCGCGTGGGGCGATCTTATACCTTAAAGACATACCAGAGGATTGCGGAGTAAGGGGTAATATCGCGTGGGGCGATCTTATACCTTAAATTCATACCAGAGGATTGCGGAGTAAGGGGTAATATCGCGTGGGGCGATCTTATACCTTAAAGTCATACCAGAGGATTGCGGAGTATAGTAAGGGGTAATATCGCGTGGGGCGATCTTATACCTTGAAGTCATACCAGAGGATTGCGGAGTAAGGGGTAATATCGCGTGGGGCGATCTTATACCTTAAAGTCATACCAGAAGATTGCGGAGTAAGGGGTAATATCGCGTGGGGCGATCTTATACCTTAAATTCATACCAGAGGATTGCGGAGTAAGGGGTAATATCGCGTGGGGCGATCTTATACCTTAAAAACATACCAGAGGATTGCGGAGTAAGGGGTAATATCGCGTGGGGCGATCTTATACCTTAAGACATACCAGAGGATTGCGGAGTAAGGGTAATATCGCGTGGGGCGATCTTATACCTTAAAGTCATACCAGAAGATTGCGGAGTAAGGGGTAATATCGCGTGGGGCGATCTTATACCTTAAATTCATACCAGAGGATTGCGGAGTAAGGGGTAATATCGCGTGGGGCGATCTTATACCTTAAAAACATACCAGAGGATTGCGGAGTAAGGGTAATATCGCGTGGGGCGATCTTATACCTTAAAAACATACCACAGGATTGCGGAGTAAGGGGTAATATCGCGTGGGGCGATCTTATACCTTAAGACATACCAGAGGATTGCGGAGTAAGGGGTAATATCGCGTGGGGCGATCTTATACCTTAAAGTCATACCAGAAGATTGCGGAGTAAGGGGTAATATCGCGTGGGGCGATCTTATACCTTAAATTCATATAGTATAGTGCCTTAGGGTCGAAATCGTTACACGAGTGACAAAAGTGCCAAATTTGGTACACAGGTTTGTATGACCCTAAAGTTCATGAAAAGAAGCGGCTCCAAAAATATGGACTTTATTTTGGCCTTTTTGGGCTAAAAACCCAATTTTTGGTCAAAAATACAACTTTTTTGATATTAATGTATCTAACCTATAGTCTAGGGGTGGGCACTGACCCAAATTTTTTTCAGGAAGCAGTTTTTCTATGGCCATATTTCATCAGGAAAAAGAATCTGTCAAAAAAAATTTCACCAGATGAAGTCTTCGGTCGGGTTTTGGCGAAAATTCAAAATGGCCGCCAAAATAGGTGTTTTTAGGATTTTACCACTATTAGTATAGTTTTAGTCCAAAAGCACCAAGTAATATGTCTTTCTATATGTTTTTGAGACCGCTTATTCTATATCTGCCATTAATATAATGGCCATATGAATATCTAGATGGCTAAAATTCAAAATGGCCGCCAAAATAGGTGTTTTTTCAAGATTTTGCCACTTTTTGTATAGGTTTAGGCCAAAATCACCAAGTAATATGTCTTCCTATTTGTTTTTGAGGCTGCTAATTCCAAATCTACCATTTCTATAATGGCCAAATGAATATTAGGTTAGATAATGGTAACAATTCAAAATGGCCGCCAAAATCACCTTTTAAAAAAAAGACTTTCTGCGGACAGTGAGCCATTTATATTGATATATTGAGTAATGTGTCTTTTTAGGTGTTTTCATTTCGCAGACTATGAATCTCTAGATATGATTAATAGTGGCAATAATCACCGCAATAATCAATGTACCGCACCAAGGCATTTGTTTTTTATATTATTGGTAGGCACGACTGTATATGGTGTCAATTGTGTCATTTCAGCTTCATAACAGCTCACCATATAACAGCGGAAAAGCAAATATGAAGCCATAATATCGCTAAAGTGTTGCTGGATCACCGGCTAGTTCAGCTCTACAGCGAGGAATGTATGGTTATTAGTCTTTCGCTAATCTAAGAAATGGATCCTTTGTGATCGGTAGAATGATATTTCAGTGTCTAAGGGCTAAAGAAGACAATGAACAATAGAAGCAAATGGTGCCAGCCAAATTGAGGCAAGTGAAATGACAGAGGACTGGATCAAGAAGAGTGTCTGATGACAACATAATCTCTGGGCAAAAGAATCCTCGCTGACTATGACCAATTCAAATCTCTAATCAAAAATCTGAAGATTGGTTTGATAAAGTCAGGCAATTCAATTGGGATGAACGAAAATACTTAGCAGAATTTGATGTCAAAAATGACTATAGAGGACGAAATCTACATGGAAAATTGCATCGGGGAATACTTTTTACAAAGCTACTTTCAATGCTACTGTTTCCAACTCATGGATCCGAAAGAATAAACAAGGAGCATCCAAAACCTAGGGCTAGAGAAAATGTGAGAATCGGAAAGAGAGAGACAGAGAGAGAGAGGAAGGTGTTGTTAAGAGACTGCAGATGTAAGCCTTGAATTTTCGATAAAATGTCACTTGGAAAATCAACATTTTCTTGTTCCCAACTCCTGACCAAAGACAATGTTTACTGTGTGAAATATGATGCCTGCTAGATCATCCAGACTGACTTCATAGTCTGGTAGGCATGACCATATATCTGGATTTGATTTACCATTTGAAGCTTAACAGAGCTCGGAGTACTTAATGGCATGCTTCTTGTAGTCTAATTGCTAGTGTATAGGCATTCAAAGTGCTCAACTCTGACAAAATATTGAAGTCAGGGTATACCAACTTGTTTATTGGATTCAAGGCATCCTGCATCTGCAGGCTCTTAGCAACACTTTCTTCTTGAATCAGTCCTCTGTTAGTTCACTTGTCACAATTTGGCTGACATTATTTGCGAATATTGCATGGCTACTGTCTCTTTGACACTGAAATATCACTCTACCGATCAAATTCAAGCATCCATTTCTTAAATTAGCGATAGACTTGAACTTGCATTCCTCATTGTAGGGCTGATCTACCCGCTGACCCAGCAAGACTTTAGCGATATTGTGGCTTCGTGTTTGTTTTTGAGCTGCTATGGTTAACCTGAAATTACACAATTGACATACAGTTGTGCGTACTAAAAAACCTTGGTGCAGTACATTTGTCATAATGGTGGCTCTTGTACCATTATAAATATATTATCAGATATTGCCACAATGATTAATCAAATTTGATTATTACCGAGTAGAGAATCATGGTCTGCGACATGAAAACACCTAAAAAGACACATTTTTATTACTCAATATGGGTCCCTGTCAGCAAATTCTTTAAAAAAAGGTGATCTTGGCGGCCATTTTAAATTTTTGCCATATTTTGATCTAGATATTCATATGACCATTATATTAATGGCAGATATGGAATCAGCGGCGTCAAAAACATATAGAAAGACATATTACTTGGTGCTTTTGGCTTAAAACTATACAAAAAGTGGTATAATCTTGAAAAACACCTATTTTGGCGGCCATTTTGAATTTTAGCCATCTAGATATTCATAAGGCCATTATATTAATGGCAGATTTGGAATCAGCGGCCTCAAAAACATATATAAAGACATATTACTTGGTGCATTTGGCCTAAAACTATACAGAAAGTGGCAAAATCTTGAAAAAACACCTATTTTGGCGGCCATTTTGAATTTTCGCCAAAACCCGACCTAAGACTTCATCTGGTGAAATATGTTTTGACAGATTCTTTTTCCTGATACAATTTGGCCATAGAAAAACTGGTTCCTGTGTAAGTTTGCAGAAAAAAGTCCTTGTCAAATACATTAATATCAAAACAGATGTATTTTTGACCAAAAATTGAGGGTTTTTAGCCCAAATATGGCCAAAATATTGTCCATATTTTTGGAGCCGCTTATTTTCTTAAACTTTAGGGTCATACAAACCTGTGTACCAAATTTGGCACTTTTGTCACTCGTGTAACGATTTTCGCCTTATTTGACCCTAAGGCACTATACTAATACCAGAGGATTGCGGAGTAAGGGGTAATATCGCGTGGGGCGATCTTATACCTTAAAAACATACCAGAGGATTGCGGAGTAAGGGTAATATCGCGTGGGGCGATCTTATACCTTAAAAAACATACCACAGGATTGCGGAGTAAGGGGTAATATCGCGTGGGGCGATCTTATACCTTAAAAACATACCAGAGGATTGCGGAGTAAGGGGTAATATCGCGTGGGGCGATCTTATGCCTTAAAAGACATACCAAAAGATTGCGGAGTAAAGGGATAATATCGCGTGGGGCGATCTTATGCCTAAAAGACATACCAAAGGATTGCGGAGTGAAGGGGTAATATCGCGTGGGGCGATCTTATGCCTAAAAGGATTGCAGAGTAAATTAGTAACATCGCGTGGGGCGATGTTATGCCTGAGAGGTACCTCAACTAAGTCTGAGGAGTATTGTGGCTTTTGAGAGGATATCATTTTGGTGAGTTTTATATTTTATAAACAAGAGAGGATTTTATTTGGTGAGTCATGTTTATTTTTATTATGTACGTGATTAGTGCACATGCTGTTGGAATCATATTGTTTTATTATGTGTATATAGATTTTATGATGATACTTTACCAATACATGCTTGCATGCGTTCGTAAGTGTCATTACTATTAGCATGCGCTGAGCGGGGCTACTATGCCCTTTTTTTCATTTAGTACCAAAATAACTTCGACTTTTGTAGGCCTTTCATGTTAAATTGTATTAACACATTTTCCCTATTGATTCTCATCCTTGCTGTCAGGGGGTGCTAGCTGTGTGGTACTGCAGGGGTAGGGTGGGAGGAGGAAGCTAAAGTATAGGATGGGCGTGACTAAGTCTTGTATGCTGTAGTTTGGAGTAATAAAATATTGTTGTGGATAATTAAGAAAACTACTACGTGATATTATTTGGATGCATTTCTGCTTGTAAGAGATATTCTAACAGTGGGGTTCTGCCCCCACGACTTACCCACGTCTCACGCAAAACTTTTCGTGTTCCTATTAAGGGAACTGGTGTCAATCCGGCCACCTGACTTTCACATTCAACATTACTGAGCTAATCAGGTTTACATTAAACACTCATTGAGACATTCACTCAACCGGCAATCGGCCGTCCCGCCACAACGGCATCCTTAAAGCCTCTTGCTGTAATTCTCTAATCGATATCTATTATAGGACAGATTTTTTGAAATCCATACAACCGTGTCAAATGAAATAGTCTCGAATCATAATTTGTGCACGATACAACGTTGGGAGTAACTACAGAATACCCCTCTCGGGGGTATAGTTATCCCGGGGGGGCCACTCGAATGGTGAAGGGGGGTATCAGGCGCGTCCGTAAATGCACGTAAAAAGGGTATTTTTTCAGACTAGGGCACGTTACGTGCGTAACGCGAATAGGGTATCAAATCCATGTAAAATTGGTGTAAAAGGGTATGTTTTTGGAGCTCTTACGTACTTAAGGTAGTTTTGCCCCGGGGTTTTGCTAACGGACTCAATTCTTTTGACACTAGACACTTAACCCATACCAAACTGACAAAAATATACATCATTTTTCTCCCGACCTTCGTTGATGCATGCACATTAAAAAATTATTTAATAGACCTACGGAAACCATCTTGTTGTAGCCTACAACAAGATGGTTTCCGAAATAATTTTCTCCTGCACATTAATATTTTAATAACCATCTAATACTATGTCTTCTGAAGGTATTCAGTTAACTATTTAGCTCTAGTGGTGCAAAAGAATAAGAATAAGCCTACGGTTTCCGACTGCGTTATTCTCCCGACTTTCGCATGATGCATGCACATTAAAAAAATTATATGGATAGGACTACAAGATGGTTTCCGAAAGAATGTTCTTCCGACTTGCTGATTTTTCATGCACATTAATATTTTACTTAAAACCATCTGATGCTATGTCTTCTGAAGGTATTCAGTTAACTATTTATAGCTCTATTGGTGCAAAAGAATAAGCCTACAAGATGGTTTCCGACTGCGTTATTCTCCCGACTTTCGCATGATGCATGCACATTAAAAAATTATATGGCTAGGCCTACAAGATGGTTTCCGAAATAATGTTCTTCCGACTTGCTGATTTTTCATGCACATTAATATTTTACTCAACCATCTAATGCTATGTCTTCTAAAGGTATTTAGTTAACTATTTAGCTCTATCGGTGCAAAAAAATAAGCCTACAAGATGGTTTCGGACTTTGTTTTTCTCCCGACTTTCGCATGATGCATGCACATTAAAAAAACAACTATATAAGCCTACAAGATGGTTTCCGAAATGATTTTCTTCCAACTTGCCGATTTTTCATGCACATTAATATTTTTTATTAACTATCTAACTGCTACACATGCATTGTCTTCTGAAGGTATTTAGTTAACTATTTAGGTCTATTTGTGCAAAAGAATAAGCCTACAAGATGGTTTTCGATTTTGTTTTGTAGTGACTTTCTCATGGTGCAGCACGGGAACATTAATTTTTCTTTAACCATGCATAGACAACTGCTATCATAGTATTCTAATTGACATTGACACTTGACTGTTTTAATGATGTATTGATCAATGATTTTCTGAAATTAGTGGGTTGCCAGTCCTTTTCATTTAAATTAATAATTGATAAATACTAAAAAATGATGTTTGACCACTTTACTGATGTCCTATTAACTCCAAATTCAAAACCTGGTTGTTTGTTTTTTCGCAATTTAGCCAGTTGCCAAATTGAATAAATTAATAAATTTAGGACTTACTTTTTTAGGGATTTTGCCAGCTCAAATTTTGAGAAAACATAGTTGTGCATCCTTAAACTATTGTTTTAATGGAGGCTACTACTAGTACTATAGGTAAGCTCTGTGAATAAGTGACTTGTGATTAAAAAGCAAGCTCTTGGAAACCTTAAATTTCTCTGTCAGACGGCGGAGCTCTGTCCAATTTTTTCAGAAAAGCTTTATTTTAAAGAGCTCTAGGCCTATCTCTTGATACAGTTCATATGTACGTAGGGGGCTCAGTTTTCAAGTTATGAACCTTTGAAGTTGAAACTTTTACATTCAACATGTTCAAACTTTTCATAACATGCATTTATTTAATAAAGGATTAAGCAAAAACACGTTATTTCCAAAATTGACCAAGGCAACAGCTTATACTTATTTTATGGTTAAAAGCACCTGTTTCTTAGTGTTGTTTAGGGGTAATAATTGCATCAATTGTTTAGGGGTAGAGAAAAGACAACTACTTGTTTAGGGTAGCAAATCACGCTACTTATACTTGTTTAGGGGTGCAAATTTCGGTCTCAGCAATACTTGTTTAGGGTGCTTTTTGTGAGTCCACGGACGCGCCTGATACCCCCCTTCACCATTACAGTGGCACCCCCGGGATAGTTATATAAAGTTGTAACATGTTTGTATGTATTGGAATAGGGTGTTTTGTGCTTGAGTGGGGTATTCTGTTTTAATGATTTGTGTATGGTAATGTTGTGAGTGTGTTATTCTGGAGACTAAGTATAGGTCTTGGTTTTTTTTGGGCGCAGTTGGCGCAGACGTAGTCGAAAAACCGACAGAGTTGGCGTTTGACGTGGACGCAGTTTAAATTGGCGGGTTGATCAATGCAGCGTAGATGCATTATTTAAGTTGCAGTTGCAACAAAGGAAGTATGTTTGCTGGTACTACTCGGGAGTAGGCCTATAGGCCCTATAGGTGTCGGTTTTTAACAAGGCGCAGTCGGCGCAGACGTAGTTGAAAATTGACAGGTTTTTATAAATGGGGTGTGGACGTAGTATTGCGGGGGGATTTGTCCCCGTTATACCGTTGAAGGAGTTCAAAATGTGGTATTTTTTGTGTGATTGTATTTGAATTAGTTGTTGGTACATGTATAGGCCTACTAGGACAAATTCTATGTCTAGTTTTTATGTCGGCGTAGTCGGCGCAGACGTAGCTGAAAATTAACAGGTTTGGGCTTTGGGCTTGGACGTGGATAAAATTGGTGATTTTATGAATGGGACATAGTGTTTGGGGGATTTGTGCCCATGATGTTGAATTAGTATAATATGTTAAATTGTGTGTGAATGTGGTGGCAGTACATGAACAGTATGTTGGACATAGGTCTTGGTTTTTAAGTCGGCGCAGTCGGCGCAGCCGTAGTTGAAAATGGCATTTTTTTTCGTTTGGGCGTGGACGTAGTTAAAAGTGGTGATTTTAAAAATGGAGCGTGGACGCAGTATTGCGGGGGGATTTGTCCCCCAATGGCGTTGAAGTAGTAGGCCTACAAGATGTTGTTTTGTGTTTGATAGTGTTTGAATTTGGGTGATTTTATAAATGGGGCATGGACCGGGGCATGGACACAGTGTTGGAGGGGGATTTGTCCCCGTTGAAGTTGAATTGGGATGGTATGTTGTTTTGTGTTTGATACCAGAAGTGTTTGAGTGTTTTGCTGCTACATGTTGTGTTTGGACCGTAGGTCTTGGTTTTTATGTCGGCGCAGTCGGCGCAGACGTAGTTCAAAAATAGCAGGTTTTGCGTTTAGGCGTGGACGTAGTTAAATTATGTTAACTGTATCAAATAAATACCCTTATCTGGAATGAACTTTTGTTTTGACTTTTAATACTGGAACATTTACGAAAATATTGCAGGCTATTCTTTATTTTTTGCTTCAGGACTAATGTTGCTAAAGTTTTTACAGCCCCCCCCTCTAAGTGCACAAAAACTTTTTAACCCCCCTGTTCATACATCCAAAACTTTTGAATCCCCTCTATATTCAGAACTCCAAAATTTTATAACCCCCCTACATATTTTTCAGCCCCCTAATAATTGAAGATTCAGTATGTTTTGAAAGTGATATTAGTTCTTTAAGGATGACTTTGGCTATAGGGGTGGGCTTTGGCACGATTTTATGGCACATGATTATTTTGTTCATTGCAATTTTTTCGCGCGCATTTGTCCGGGTAATTAATGTTTTTTAGTTGAATGATGCGATGTGGAAATTTTGGCCCCTGACTCCGGTATCCCCCTTCGCATTTTAGCATTGATAGCAAATTTTCACGGGAAAAGAGATTTTTTGGGACAGCTTGGAAAAGTTAGGTTACAGATCTGAAGGGCCAAAGCTGAATCATGTTGCCTTGCACAGGGCACCCCCCGAGAAAATGGTCTCTGGCAGGAGTGATGATGAGTTTACTGACCTTTACAAGTTCAACCATGGTTCAACAAAAGTCAATACGATTACGTAATTGTTCATGTGATGACACACACAGAGGGAAAGTCAATATTTACATTTCTTGGTCATAAACCTCACCTCCATGCAGTAGCCCTTATAATATTAATATGTTACGCATTATAGCTGATCTGGGTATAAATCAAAAACCAGAGAACATCTTCTCTGTCAAAAACAAATCTACCCATCGTGGCTTAGGGTTTTAATAACATGCTCAATTTCCGGGATTGATTGAATTTAAATAATGGATACACATTTTAAGTTTAGCATCAGTTTTTGTTATTTAGTTAAGTTGGGTTTTGAGAATTAAAAAAATATTTTGCTTAAATCATTAGAAAATATGTACCATATTGGCTGAAATTTTAGGTTGAAAAGTCGGGTATGAGAAGTTAGGGTCACAAATTGTACCAACCCGAAGTTTTTATCACTTTGTAATATTTTCATTTGGTATGTTTCTTATTAATATTTTTTGAGGAAAAAAGTGAGGATTTTTTATCACTTTGTATAAATTTTTTCATTTGTTATGTTTCTTATTTATAGTTTGTGAGGAAAAGTGATAGTTTTTCATCACTTTGCACATTTTGAATTTTGTATGTCTTTTATTATTTTGTGAGGAAAAAAGTGAGAATTTTGTCATAACTTTGCAAATTTTTTATTTATTATGTTTCTTATATTTTTCTGGTGAAAAAAGTGAGGATTTTTACTACTTTTATATTTTTGATTTTAATGTTTTCTATCATTTTGTGATGACAAAAGTGAGGATTTTTCATCACTTCGCAAATTTTTCATTTGTTACGTTTCACATTATTTTGTATGGAAAAAGATTTTGAAATTACTTCGGATTTTTTTAAATTTTCTGTATAATGTACAATGTTGCTTTAAGCCCATGGATTGAGAAATTTAATATTATTATTCCATGCCTTGATATTGTTTGATTGCATTTTGTAATACTGTTTTCAAAGTGATGAAAAAAGTGATGAATTATTATGATGTCCAAAAAATAGGTGCCAAAATGTCTCCCCCAAATCGTGCCATATCTAATTATATTTCGAATGTGATAGAAATCCTCACGTATCTCATCACAAAATAATTTAAAAAAATGAATGAAAAATTGGCGTCGTAATAAACAACTTTTTTCATCACAAAATAATAAGAAATATAACAAATGAAAACATGCCAAAGTGATACCAAAATCCTCACCTTTTCCACACAAAATAATAAGAAACGTTAAACATAACAAATGAGAAGTTGGCGAAATGATGAAAATAATTCTCACTGTTGTCATCACAAAACATGATGATAACAAGTGAAAAATTTCCAAAGTAATACAAAAATTCCTTACTTTTCCTCACAAAGTAATAAGAAACATAACAAACGAGAAATTTCTAAAGTGTTAAAATATCCTTACTTTTATCATCACAAAATAATAAGAAACATAAAAACTGCAAAGTGAGGATTCTTTCTCATTTTTAACTTTCCTTAAATCGGGCCTCAATTGTCTGAAATTGATAACATTTTATTTTTAAAGAGGGACTATGAATTTAATTCCAATATCATATTATTGAAATTCTCATCAATATTAACTGTATAGCTACTACTAGCTAAAACTACTGTTCTTTGAATGGTACAAAATACAGATGTTCAATCGAAATACATATTAGGCCTATGCAATATAGGACTGTCCGCATTTTTTTAGGTGGGTAATGTGTATAAAACAAATGAATATCTACGTCATTATCATTTGTTTCCCAATTTTAAAACAAGATGTTTTAGAAAAGGAAAACAAATCATACATACACATTTTTGACCAAAAACACCTTCCAACCAAAAAATCACATTAATTTAGACCAAAAGTCACATTTTTGATTTTGACCAACAAAAAAATCAAATTATTGATCAAAAAGCACATTTTAGACCAAAAACTAATTTTTTGATCAAAAATCACATTTTAAACCAAAATATCACAATGTAAACCAAAAATCACATTATAAACCAAACATCACATGAATTGAGTAAAATTACCCGGTGTTGAGTAAGGGGAAAGATTTTACTCTGCTGTTTAGTAAAATTTTGCACAATACCGTACCTGGGCAAATGATAGCATTTTTTGCAAATCATTTTATTAGACGAGTGGATTCTATAGCCATTTTGGGTGCTTAAACCGAATCCGGAAAGCTTTTTTGCCCCGGGAGGCACTCCCTATCTGAAATGGCAGGGATGTGCCTCGGCCATGTTAAAAAGTAGGGGCATTCAGGTCAAATGTACAATGACAAAAATATGGGGTCATTCAGTACACAACCTGAATAAAAATGAGGTCATTCGGTATTAAACTTTGAAAAAAGGATGGTCATTAAGGTAGCAATTTGTAAAATGGGAGTCATTGGGTACAGGATTGCCAAAAGAATATCATTAAGTACACATAAATAAGTGCGAAAAAACAACTTGGCCAACTTGGAAATTTGAGAAATCTCATTATTTCTGGAGGAGGACACAAATACCACCTAAATTTGGGAATTAAAAAGGGGGGGCATTGGGTAGCAGGAAATAGGAAAAGGGTGGTCATTGAGTACATTAATTTTTTTAAAGGGGGTCATTGGGTAATAGGTAGGACCATAACACAAAAAAGGGGGTCATTGGGTACAAGGCGGTTTGAAAAAGGGGGTCTATCCCGAGGCACATGATGCATATCTGTTATGGAAATGCCCCCCCCGGGTTTTTGCATAAAATGTATCTACATTGGTTCAGTGGATTTTTTCAAAATGGCCGGCAGTATATTGTGTTAGGGTTAGGGTTAACCGGCCAATATTAAAAGTACATGACCTAAAATTACAGCTAGGTTAGATGTTCAGAAATTTGGTACTTTGGTAAAATAGTGAGTGAGGGCAAGGCATAGCTAGCCAACTCCCGTGTTAATTGAATGGAGATTTGACCGAAAATGTTGGTAAACGGACCGCTCACTTCTGAAGAATGCCACACAAAACGGTACAAGCTACATTTAAAGTACTCTCTGTTCGATCATCATGATGAGTTTCTTATATAGTATGCCGAAATGGGGTACTGAAGGTGATTGACAAAGGGTCGTACTTCGCTGATGAGTAAGTGACAGTGAACATGAAAATCAGCGCCCATAACCCAAGTTAGTAGCTAGTTAGCGGAGACCGTCGCGGGACTGATTATTGATTATTGAAGTGCCTTATTTTATAGATATACGCACGATTTAGGGCAAAAAAAAAAACCCGGGACACTTTTGGAGACATCATCATCATCATCATCATCATCATCATCATCATCATCATCATCATCACTTTCTTTTTTTCTAAACAACATACTGTTTTAATAAGATTTTTTCTTAAAATGCATGTAACTATAATTATTGTTTAGAGCGTGATGAAATAAAACATCACGATTTTCATCACAAAACAAATATAATGCATAAGAAATCGTTTGTTTTAGAGCGTGATGATGAAATAAAACATCACGGTTTTCATCACGAAACAAAGTAATACATAAGAAATCAATTTTTCGAGAGTGATGAAATAAAACATCACAATTTTCATCACGAAACAAAGTAATACATAAGAAATCGTTTGTTTTAGAGCGTGATGAAATGAAAATTGAAAGTGTTATACAACTCCCGGATACATCTTAAAAAACAAATTTCCATCTCATGATTGAATAGGAAATTTGGTCAAATAGAGTATAAGGCATGATATTGATAATAAATACATCAGTCTTATAGTCTTAGGAAGCAAAAACATTGTTTAAAATTTCAACCATTTACTAGAAACATTTTACCTTCATTTGTAAATATTTATAAAAACGAAATATTTGGAGTAAACATCGTTTTCAAAATATTTTTTCAACTCCAAAATAACATTATGTTTAGAATGATTTGTACAAAGTTTTCAAAAATGTTATAAGAACGTAAAACATTTTAATAACATTTCAATGTCGCATTATATAAAGGTCGTGAAAACATTTTAAAAACGTGATTGTAAATACTTGGACAAACATTTTTTTCAAAATATTTTTTTCAAGTCCAAAATAACAGTCTGTTTAAAATGATTTGTACCAAGTTTTCAAAAATGTTTTTGGAATGTTATAAAAACGTAAAACATTTTAATAACATTTAAATGTCGCGTTATATAAAGGTCGTGAAAACATTTTAAAAACGTGATTGTAAATACTTGGACAAACATTTTTTTCAAAATATTTTTGCAACTCCAAAATAACATTCTGTTTAGAATGATTTGTACCAAGTTTTCAAAAATGTTTTAGGAATGTTACAAAAACGTTTTTACATTGTTGAGCAACGATAATGCTGTAGGATGTAAAACATATAGCCCTTAAGTTAGGCCAAATAAACAAAATTAACATGTTTCACGTCTTCTTTGTTTCCTTTGTTGAGGTTTCTTCAATTAAATTTGTATTTTGTGAAAGTCAGTTATTTTAACAAAACAAATATTCTTCATATAGCCTTGCTAATAAACTAGAAACACTTTAGGAATGTTTTGAGATAAATAAGGGGGTCCTATATGTCAGTATAACAAATAAAAAGATTTCTCCTCTTTTGTGCAGACATAGTGTATGCTAGAATAACTATAATTATGGGTATTCACGATTCTGCTCTAAAAATAAAATGCCCTTTCCTCCACCTTGTTTTGAATAAGTCGGATGTAAAACAGGTTGTTTATTATTGAACTTGGCCTTCACTATATAATACATTAAAACATATTAGAAACACTTTGACCAAGTTTCAGGGCAAATTTATGCAAAATAAAAGTACCCCGAACATTTATGCATGGATTTTTAGCAAAAAATTGACAAAAATATATGTTAATGAGCTTCTCCAGTCATTTTAGCTTATTGACTTGATTGATTATTGATAAAGACAATACGATACAAAGAAAATATAAATTGATGTATTTTGAAAACCGTAGGCCTATGTCCGATTCATTCCAAAGAAAAGGTATATTGATCAGTGTACTTTGGTCTACTCAATTAATCTGTTTAGAGCACTTTTATAATGCCTGCATACCCACCTTAAACAGCTCAAGACACAAAATGTAGCTAAATGTTAGGCAGTAGTCCAGTTTAAATATTATTTTCTTCATGTATTAATTTGTAAGTATTTAGTGGTGGAGGGTTTTATGTAATGTTATTCTTCTATTTTGTACAGAGCACAGTAAACATACGAACACATTGTTCACCCAATTGTAATTAGGTAATGTAAAACAAAGCTTTAACATAGAACTTATTATGTGTTACAATCAACAATATCATTCGGAATCCGGCAATCGTACTTTCGTTTAATATAAGAACATCAAGAATGTAGCAATGGAAACAGGGCTTCCTGTTGAAGTCAAATGTTTATTGCTTCGGAATGACAATGGGCTGAGATTGAACGTATCAGCCCAGAGGATGATTTAAGGAAGGCCCATCATGCACTGTAAAAGTGTTATCACTAGAGTTTCAACTGCCACTATATTTTTCAAATCCCATTGAACTCTGTGCAAAAGATGTTGTTTAAGAATTGTCCGTGTGTCATTATTACTTGGTCGATTTCAGATGTAAAGTGATGTATGCATGAAGGATAAATCACACCTTCTGTAGATAAATCGACCAACTTTTTGAAGGTGTTTTTATTGTAAATATATCTGTCCAAATTCAAATTGAACCATGCACGTGTACGTGTGTATGCAGTGGGCGGGCAGTGGTGTCATGTTCACCCCCACAGCTATGCTAACCGCAAGACTTGCTGGGAAGTGCTTAATTCATCCTCTGGGTACCAGCCGTAGGACGTGCAATACATCCTCCCCGTTTTGGGCCCGTGCTCCATAGCCAAAATTATCAAAAAGTATCATTATCACCTTCAAAACATGCGGAATCTTCAATTACATGCTTATGAAGCTTGCATATTTTCAAAAGAAAACACAGTTAACATGAATGACACATAGCCATGATTACCATTATCAACTCTATTGTACACCATTCTGTATTTCTTAATAAGGCAAACAAATTCGTGTACATTCTAATCTTGATATAACTGTATGACTACAATCATCTCACTTATATTTGCATCCAATTTTGTAAGTATATTTTGTTATTACTATCAATAAACCATCAAGAATTTAACAATAATTGTGTATATCTCTGTCTTTGAGTCACATTTGTATAACTTGGACCTCGGGGACAGGGGGGCACTCAACTTTGGAAGTGACGGGTATGTGCCTACCGGAGTCGCGAAGTAGGGGCCTATCGCCATCGGGTACAAAGCGTTATTTTTAAAACTAACGGGGTCATTGGGTACAAACAAAATAAAAAAGGGGGGCATCGAGTATAAGATTGAAAGAAAGGGTCATCGGGTAGAAAATTGTGAAAAAATGTAGCAACATTTTGAAACTTTCGGCATAATTTGGAAAAAATGAAGCAAAATTGGACAGTTTCGGCATTTTTTAGTTGCATTTTGATGATGCTATTATAGAAAAAAGGGGGTTATGGGTAGCCGCAACCAAAGAAAGGGGTTCATTGGTTCAAAAGGGGGGGTCATCGGGTATGGATTGTAAAGTCCATTTTATCACGTTAAAATTGGGACAATTCTCCCGCGAATTTATGGCTTTGGAATAAACTGAATTCTAAAAACAATAGAATCCAAATTATATGAGTTTGGTCTTGTTGCGATGCATTGCACTATTACACATGTTCTTATACCAACAAACAGCAAAATAGATAAAAAATTAATGAGACTGATTGAGACTCTTTTTATGGTTTTTACAACTAAACTAAAAATTTGATACGATTGATTCTAAATATATTACAAAAAGTAAGGTCTCTCGTCCCAACGCCCAGTCGGGCTTTCTTGTTAGAACGAGGCATTCCCTCATACATTATGTTTAGTCGTGCATTGTGTTTAAGTAAGGAACACTGCGAGTTCTCAACTATGAGGTCTATACCTACACGCAAGTGTGTCCATTAATTACGGAACACTGCGAATTCTCAACTATGTCCACGCCGACTGCGGCGAGGTCAAAACCTACACGCAAGTGTGTCTATGTCCTGTTAAGAAGCATGCTGTTTTCAAAGCCCCATATCGCATTCAGAACTACGTCTACGCCGACTGCGCCAACATAAAACCAAGACCTATAAGCCCTCTATCGAATTCAGAACTACGTCTGCGCCGACTGCGCCAACATAAAACCAAGAATTGCGTGCATATCCTATTTGGACATGGACGCATTTGGTTAATGGCCCATGGTGCGGAACCTTGGACGTACTCAAATAATGAGTTTTCAATTGCGTCTACGCCGAATAATACCTTATGGCTAAATCGCCCTCTCTGTGTACAAGTGTGTTCGGTTATTTGCCCAATTACCAGAATCCAAGACATTAAGACGTGACTGTAGGGGATTATTTGTCCAACTACTAGATAGATGGCGCTTCGTTGAAGACACTGCGTCTACGCCGACCAACACCGTCGGGCTGTTTTCAATCAACACGCCCTCTCTGTCTGAAATTATTTGTCCAAATACCAGAATCCAAAAAGCCATGTCGTGACTGTAGGGGGATTATTTGTCCAACTGCTAGATAGATGGCGCTTCGATGAAGACATTTGTCCAAGAACCAAAATGTAAAAGAAATTATGATGTGACTATAGGGGGATTATTTGTACAAGAAAATATCAAATTGAGGGGGCTATTCCCGTCGAAGCAGCTCGGGCTGTGCCCATGGTGTGGTGGGTATTGTGTAGTTATGCCCAACGTTGATACGTCAGATTTCGGAATTTTATTAAAAATAGGCATAAATCACATTGAACAGGTTGAATGCTGGCAAAAGTAGATAAAATAACTATGGGGCGAATTTACATTAATCAGTGTCCTGGGCCAGGATAACATTTAGGACTCCTTCGAATTCTAAAACAATACTTCACCAAATGTCCTTGCTTTCATTTTCTCATTTAATTTGTTTTAATTTTAATTACTTCTCGTCCATTACCCGTGTTAATCTATTTACTTATTAAAATGCACCATCTATTAAATTCCTGTAATACAATGTATAGGCCTGGTGTATTTGATAACAAATTTGTTTTTATTTTTGATTGGAATTTTGGTTCCATTACACGATTTCATATATTATATAAAATATGTTTGGGCATGGCGGAATTAGTATATGATTAAAAATAGACATACTCTTAGGCCCCCTTTTTTAATGTTTGTATATTATTAATATTAATATTTATGTACAAAATGCAAACGAATGTATATATATTTGATTGTTTTGTAAACATTAAATTTGATGTTTACTCATAATTATGTCTGGAAAGTCAGGGAAAAGCTAAGGAGTATCGGTATTAGTTTCCTGGGAAAGTGGATCAGATGAGCAGTGAGTAAAAACATTCGCCCTAAATCTTTATTTGATTTTGATTTTTTATGAATTTATTAGGCCTACTGGTAAAGTGCAGAAAAAACCTCCAAACGCACTCTAGGATTTGTCATCAGCAGCAGTAGAAATTTCTCTTGCATAGATTTTCTGGTGACCTCGCTTGGATTTAGCAAACAATGAGTTATAGCGCGTTATTTAATCTGATTCAACTCGTCGTGGCACGTATATTTATTGCAAGTGTAATACTTTTTGACGTCACGAAAAGTATTGTACATACAATATATTGTATACGTACAATACGGAGTCTGAAGCCCGCTTTAATCTTTGGATACCGGGGTCCAAAATGATGAGTATCTCCCGTAAATGATTTCGTTTAAAGAATGGCAGATCTGGTTCCTTGCACTTGAACATAGGCCTATATGTTCAACAGATATTATCGTCGGTTAGCTAGCGTCTTGAGAAACTAGCGTGCGTCTTGAGCTCACGAAAAAGTGACCAAAATTCAGATTTTAAATAGCGCAGCGTAGACCCTCGTGGAGGTAGTCTCGGGCCAGACTGTATGTGGCTATCACGAACATACAGGATCGACGAGTGTCAGACCGACTGACACAAACTGGCTGTGTAGGAGACTATCGTAGAGGCAGTCAATGACAATGGCGTATGTATGCTCGCTGACCGTACAGAGGTCAGTCACAGGCTAATGTCATTAGCCTTAGTCGGATGTCCTTCAGCCCATTATCCGTTTAAAAACTATTAAACAGGTGGGAACCATGGCCATGCGTGGCTGTGGATTCAACCTACCATGGCATTTTCTGCCATGAAGATATCGGGGCGATGACACTGTGCAGCGCACCTAAGAGAATGACAGCAAACTGTAACGCCCAGCCAGCACTTGAAGTCTACAGTATACCATATATATTTCATTTCAAAAATACCAAATGACAATTTGAATGACTATTATCCTTCATGAAACGGTATTGGTAAATCAAGCAACACATAATTTTATTTTTTTAGGTAATTTCCATTTCATTTTTCTACCCCCAAATCGCGTGTATCCCTTTAAATTGGATTTCTTGTAATTTTCAGTCAATCAATTATCTCTGTCAGCCAATTAGCGTACGTATCCAATCAATTAACCGTTCAGCCAATTAGCGCGCCGTACGTATCCAATCAATTATCTCCGTCAGCCAATCAGCGCGTCCGACATGCTAGCTGGCTGGGCGACCTCGTGTCATTCTCATCTTTTGCTGCAGGTGAATATGACAGTTTTTCTTTGTCGTATTTTTAAAATTATTATTTTTAGAGTATTATTATGTTTTCGGAATTAAAGAGTTCCAAATTAAGTTAGAATATTGTGTATAGAACGCGTGGAGGTGGTTTTGAGATCGTGGAATCAGTTTTTAAATGTGTTTTGGACGATTTTCTTCATACGTAAGTTGGGTGATTTGGCTATGTTGTTTTGCACGTGTAAGCGGTGTGCATAGCGCTGCATCCAAATTTCTTGTCGTTCATGGTTTCAAATGCACCTCCAAATTCATGATTTCTCATTCTAGTATTTTATCATCATAGGTCCTAAACCAGACAGCATACCTTTGCCCTTACTATGGTGTGCAATTCAGCTTTCTAGGTAAAGTGGGAAGTGAGAAAGAGCTGAATTAGTTTGGTGTTGTGGATTATTTTATATTTGTAATTAAATATGGGTTCCATCATTGTGTGGGTGCTTACGTGCGAAGGTGATGGATGACCTTTCTTCGAGGTCATAGGTGCGTGTACAGTACAGGTGCATTACTGGAGTGCATATACAATGTGCATGTGCTAATTGCATCAATACGGGGTTTCCCCGTTTTATATTTTCGGCTCTTAGATTTAATTAATTATTTTAGACGTGGCATGTTGTGCATTAATAGGGGGCCATTTTATTTTCGCGTTGTATTATTTTCGTTTGGAAAATAATACTCACACTCTCTTTCTCACATTTCACAAACTTATTATGTGTTTGCAATGTTGCCTGACCTTTGGCATTATTCATGCTTATTATCTAATATACAAACTTAGGCCTCAACCAAAAGTAGTCATGTAACGAAATTATAATTTGTTTCAAATCATAGAGGCTTTAACGTTTAGATCATATGTACAGTCACACCCAAATGCTACTTCAAGATAATTAGGTTTTTATTATGAGATTGTCATGTACAGGGCCTATGATTTTATTTAGAACTTTGTGTGAAAAGGTATATTTAAATATTCACATATATATTTATGTGAATATTAAGCGTTCACGGAAAGAGGTGGTGAGTTAATATGGTATATTGATTATTATTTATTTTATTATTGATTCCAACAGAAATGGTTATGGCTCCGTGCACGTGATGTTTGCTTTTCAGTGCATCAGAAGATTGCGGAGTGACTTAAAAGGCGTAACATCATCCTGAGGGAGGTGTTATACCAAGATTGCGGAGTAACTTAAAAGGCGTAACATCATCCTGAGGGGGGGTGTTATACCAAGATTGCGGAGTAACTTAAAAGGCGTAACATCATCCTGAGGGGGGGTGTTATACCAAGATTGCGGAGTAACTTAAAAGGCGTAACATCATCCTGAGGGAGGGTGTTATACCAAGATTGCGGAGTAACTTAAAAGGCGTAACATCATCCTGAGGGGGGGTGTTATACCAAGATTGCGGAGTAACTTAAAAGGCGTAACATCATCCTGAGGGAGGGTGTTATACCAAGATTGCGGAGTAACTTAAAAGGCGTAACATCATCCTGAGGGAGGGTGTTATACCAAGATTGCGGAGTAACTTAAAAGGCGTAACATCATCCTGAGGGGGGGGGTGTTATACCAAGATTGCGGAGTAACTTAAAAGGCGTAACATCATCCTGAGGGGGGGTGTTATACCAAGATTGCGGAGTAACTTAAAAGGCGTAACATCATCCTGAGGGAGGGTGTTATACCAAGATTGCGGAGTAACTTAAAAGGCGTAACATCATCCTGAGGGAGGGTGTTATACCAAGATTGCGGAGTAACTTAAAAGGCGTAACATCATCCTGAGGGGGGGTGTTATACCAAGATTGCGGAGTAACTTAAAAGGCGTAACATCATCCTGAGGGAGGTGTTATACCAAGATTGGTGGAGTAACTTAAAAGGCGTAACATCATCCTGAGGGAGGGTGTTATACCAAGATTGCGGAGTAACTTAAAAGGCGTAACATCATCCTGAGGGGGTGTTATACCAAGATTGGTGAGTAACTTAAAAGGCGTAACATCATCCTGAGGGAGGGTGTTATACCAAGATTGCGGAGTAACTTAAAAGGCGTAACATCATCCTGAGGGAGGGTGTTATACCAAGATTGCGGAGTAACTTAAAAGGCGTAACATCATCCTGAGGGGGGGGGGTGTTATACCAAGATTGCGGAGTAACTTAAAAGGCGTAACATCATCCTGAGGGGGGGGGTGTTATACCAAGATTGCGGAGTAACTTAAAGGCGTAACATCATCCTGAGGGGGGGGGTGTTATACCAAGATTGCGGAGTAACTTAAAAGGCGTAACATCATCCTGAGGGAGGGTGTTATACCAAGAGTGCGGAGTAACTTAAAAGGCGTAACATCATCCTGAGGGGGGGGGTGTTATACCAAGATTGCGGAGTAACTTAAAAGGCGTAACATCATCCTGAGGGAGGGTGTTATACCAAGATTGCGGAGTAACTTAAAAGGCGTAACATCATCCTGAGGGAGGTGTTATACCAAGATTGCGGAGTAACTTAAAAGGCGTAACATCATCCTGAGGGGGGGTGATATACCAAGATTGCGGAGTAACTTAAAAGGCGTAACATCATCCTGAGGGAGGGTGTTATACCAAGATTGCGGAGTAACTTAAAAGGCGTAACATCATCCTGAGGGAGGTGTTATACCAAGATTGCGGAGTAACTTAAAAGGCGTAACATCATCCTGAGGGGGGGGGGGTGTTATACCAAGATTGCGGAGTAACTTAAAAGGCGTAACATCATCCTGAGGGGCAGTGTTATACCAAAAAGAGACACATCAGAGGATTGAGGAGGTCTGGGGGCCTACCCACTGAGTAGAGTACCTTTTGGTGAGTTTATATTTTATAAACAGGAGAGGATTTTTATTTGGTGAGTTATGTATATTTGTTTTATGTATGTGATTAGTGCACATTCTGTTGGAATCGTATTGTTTATTATGTCGTAATTTTAAGAGGGATGATGCATAGGGATACATACGTCATGTATCATAATGATACATACATATGTCATTTTTATGTATTGTTGAAAATCTGGTCAGCACCTAGAGGGGAGCCTCTATGTGCAAATTTTCAATTGCGTTCAAAAACTTAGATGTTTTGTCAAAATATTAATATGTGCCAATGCATACTAGTATGTCATTTGCATGTATTATACCTATTGGCATGCGCCGCGTGGGGCCATGCTGCCCAATTTTTCGTATGCCAATGGGTAGTTGTGTTTTATAGGATTTCTGAAAATATTATGATGATACTTTACCAATACATGCTTGCATGTGTTCGTAAGTGTCATTACTATTAGCATGCGCTTAGCGGGGCTACTATGCCCAAATTTTCATTTAGTACCAAAATAGCTTGGATTTTTGTAGGCCTTTCATGTTAAATTGTATTAACACATTTTTCCTTGTCATTCTCATCTTTTGCTGCAGATGAGGGAGGGTGCTAGCTGGGTAGCATTGCAGGGGTAGTGGAAGTAGTAGGAAGCTAAAGTATAGGGGTGTGACTGAGTCGTGTACGTTGTAGTCTGGAGTTATGGAAATAAAGCACTGTTGAAGTTAAAGAAAGAGAACTCATACGTGATATTATTTAGAGGCACTTCTGCTTGTAAAAGGTATCGGAAGGTGGGGTTCTGCCCCACGACTTACCCTAGTCTCAATAAAAACTTTTCGTGTTCCCATTTTGGGAACTGGTGTCAACCCGGCCACCTGACTATCATATCCAACTTACAGTTAACCAGGTATCCATCTTAATAACCACATTGAGACGTTCGTGCTCTGCTCTCGGCAATCGGCCGTCCCGCCACAAATTGGTGTCAGAAGTGGGATCTGAGTATTATAAGCAGAACTATAGGTGCACTACTATGTCGGGGAGAGTAGGAGAGGAAGGTAGAGGAGGTCGTCGGGGGAGAATGGGGAGGAGGAGTAGAAGGAGGAATCGGAGGTTGCGTGATCGCCAGGAGGAGGTGTGTGAGGCCGTTGTGGTGGAAGCAGGTGAAATAGGCTGGTTTATCGAGATTATGACAGGCAGAGGTGCTGATGATAGAGCCCAACGTGGGGATATGAGTAAGGAGGAGAGAGTAGATAAGGATGACATGGATGAGAGAGGTGAGGAGTTACCACCGAGAGTAGAGGATACTTGTGAGCGGTATTTGGAGCGCAGTGATGGGGAAGACAGTCATGACAGCGGTGTATATCTTTTGGAGACTCAGAGGTGGAAAGCGTAGACTGGGGAAAAGTAGGAGTGGCAGAGGAGATAGAGGGTGTTGATGGGGCTGAGGGAATATGTGATGGCCCTGATAGTGCTGAGGTGGCTGGGAGTGCGGATGGCCCTGGAGGAGTTGGATTGTATGTGAGGCCATTGGATGACGATGATGACCCAGATGCTGGTAATTATGACATGGGTGGAGAGGTGGATTACCAGTTAGAACTTGCTGATGTCGCGGAGAAGGCACACGGGAGGATTAGTGCCGAATTAAGGTTAATGGAGGTGATAAGGAGGGAGTTGGATGAGAGGGAGAGTGCTCTGTCAGACAAGAAGGCCGAGATAGAGGAAAGAGAAAGGATGTGGGAGAGTAAGAAAGAATTTGAAGTAGCTGGATTTGAGGAGCGACAAGTTATCTTTGATTCACAAGTGGAGGCATGGGAGATAAGCCTGTCCGACAGGAAGGCCGGGATTGAAGAAAGAGCGAGGGCATGGGATGTTGAGAGGGCACGTGAAGTGGCTGAATTGAAGAAGATACAAGCTACCGTCGAGATAGAAGCGAGGTCGAGGGAAGGAAATAAAAGCAGTGAGAGGAATAGTGCCCTGTCTGACAAGAAGGCCGAGATCGAAGAAATGGAGAGTGCCCTGTCAGTCCGGAAGGCTGAGTTCGAAGAAAGAGAGAGGGTATGGGAAGGTGAAAGGGAGCGCGAAATTAGTGAATTGGAAGAGCGACGAGTGGCCTTTGAGAAAGATGTGTACGTTCTCAACATACAGAGCGATAGACGGGAATGGGAGCTAGGTAGGAGGATTAGTGCTTTGTCCGATAGGGAAGCTGAGATAGAAGAAAGAGAAAGGGCATGGGAGATTGATAGAAAGATAGAAATAGCTAAGCTGGAGGAGCGACAAGCTACCTTTGGTGCAGGAGTTGAGACGTGGGAGAAGTCTAAAAGCAGTGAAAGACAGGCAATAGATGCTAAAAAGAAAGGGAATAAGGAGAAATTGAGAGAGAGGATAGCGGAGATACATGATAGGGAGGTGAGGTGTGAGCATGAAAGGGAGGAGTGGGAAAGAGGAGTGAAGGTGTGGGAGGAGACGAAGAGTAAAGAGATAGAGGAACTTGGTGCCCGGGAAGTGGAGTGTGATAGACGAGACAGAGTACTGGAGCAGGAAGCTGTCAGTTTGAGTAGTGAAGCGACTAAAGCCGAGAGGCGACGCACAAAGTTTGAGACTGAGAAGGAAACTTGTGAGCAAGTGTTCAGAGAGAAGCAGGCTAAGTTGAAAGAATGGGAAGCAGAGTTGAAAGAAAGGGAACAGAAAATGAAGGACTTGGTAAACCAACTAGATGAGAGAAACGAGTTGATGCAGGGGCAATGTTTACCTTCTGGTCACGGTGATGAGAAGTGTGACGACTGTGTCGAATTGAGTCCGTTAGAGTACAATGGAAAGACCCCGTGGAAAGACTTTATTATCCACTTTGAGGCGTGTAAGGCATATAATCAGTGGACAGAAGAGGCGGCCAGGTATCAGCTATTCACCTGTTGCAAGGATGATGCCCTGGCGATTTTGAGTGTCAATGATATAGATCCAAGAGAGATATCTTATGAGAATTTAGTTGAGCTATTACAGAAAGAGTTTGGGCCTAGGAGAGAGTGTGCCGAGAGCTATTTCTTGGAGTTGAAGAGGCGTGAGCAGAGTAGTGGAGAAACTCCACGGAGTCTGGCCCGTGATATTGTACGGCTAATGGGACTGGTGTACCCGGAGATGAGCCGTGTGAAGAAGGAGGAGGTTGCCAAGTTGCATTTTGGGCAGGCTCTGGGAGCAGTGGAGTTGAGGGAGGAAGTCTTTCGGGCGAGGACTAAGACTTTTGAGGAGGCAATAAGTAGTGCAGAGGCTATGGCGTCATTTCTCCACAGTGAAGAGGAACGGGTGAGGAATAGTATTCGTGGCAAGGAAGAGGGGCCTAGGGGGTCAGTGTCAGCAGGAGTATATGTGAGACAAAAGTGTGTGTCTCGGCTGTTGACCGTAGAGGGGGATAGTAGTGTCAGTAGTGACACGACTGAGGTAGTCGGAGAAAGTCAGGGTAGTAGTAGAGAAGGAGGTGTACACGGTGATAGGAGGCTAAGGAAGAAGGAGATAGTAGGAAGGTCGGAAGGGAGTGTGAGGAGAGAAGATCAGGACTGGGAGGGGGGCAGTAGTAGAGAGAAGGAGGTGTACACGGTGATAGGAGGCTAAGGAAGAAGGAGGTAGTAGGAAGGTCGGAAGGAAGTGGGAGGAGAGTAGATCGGGACTGGGAGGGGGCTGTAGTGGAGAGGAGGTGTGAGAGGAGTTACCGTGGAGAGCATAAGGGACATGCAATTACGAGATGGAGTTGTTGGGCCTGTGTTAAGATGGAAAATGGAGGGTAGGAAGCCAGTGTGGAGAGTAGTAGCGAGGTTTTCTTCTGCGACACGGGCGTATATGAGGCAGTGGGACATATTAAGTGTGAGTGAAGGGGTGTTGGTCAGGAGATGGGAGAGCGATGACGGCAGGTCGGTGAGGTGGTTGGTTGTGTTGCCGGAGGGACTACAGAAGGAAGTACTGGATGAATTATGGTCAAAGAGGGGTACATTGACTCGGGTGAGAAAGAATTATTATTGGGTGGGGATGTATGATACTGTGCAGAATTACCTGATGGGACGGGGAGTTACAGTTGCAGAGACTTTTCATAACCAACGTGGAGTGGATGCCGGTGTACGACCAATGAAGCCAAGTTTTCGAGTCAAGCCTGGAGAGTTTGTTTGGGTGCGGGGTGATGGGCCCTATATGGTGATGGCTAACCTAGCGGGAGGCGCTGTTCGTGTACAGAGGAGCAGGGTTAGTAGGCCAGTGGTTGTCAGTGCGGGACGGTTGACAGTATGCGAGGGACTGAACTTGGAGCCTTGGAAGTGTGGGGTGCCTGTGGTGGAACAGGAGCGGCGGCCTTTGGTACATGTGCGAGCTCTGAGGAGTGGAGCTAACTAAAAGTCAGCAGTAGTCAAGAGTAGTCAAGAGGTGGAGGAGTGTAAATAAGTGTTGTTGCAGTTTTCAGTGTGTTTCAAGTTGTGTTGAGGTTGTGCATTCGAGTAAATTAAAACGCGCGGTTAAGTAGTACGGAGATGACTTCATCCGTGACTTTTGTGGTTGTGTGTGAGGGGTGAATTGATGTGGCTGCATGGTAAATATGTGTTTTCTACGGACGTGACAGGGAGAGTTTACTTTGGGGCTCGTCATACTTATTTCCTTATAGGAGTAAGGAAATGTTGTCAGAACAACGGGGAGTCAGTGATAGTTTCAGGAGTTATATGCTATGTGTTGTGCCAAATATAGATGGTGGTGATGTCTGTACGTCACCGGACTCCTTGGTAGCGCCTTGAGGACGATAGCTTGGGAGAGTCAAGGACACTGGTTCGGAGTGAAGGTCCAAACCGTCCTCTTACCAATGCAATCAAGTAGAGATGAGCTTACCAACCAACCTCCCATGACCATGACTTATGAAGAGAATAGAGGAGGGGAATAGAGAGGCAACCAGTCGGCGAAGAGACGGAGGAAAGGAAGACGGGGAAGCAGAGTAGCAGAAGTATCGGGGAACTTATGAAATTCTGGTGGTACACGCATGTTAGGGTGATAGGCTGGTCCTTTACCAGAGCGAGGGACAAGCTCCTCCACCGCCTTAGCCGTCCTTGTACTGCACCTTCTGCAGTACCCTTTATTATTTTGTTTTTCTTTCCGAGTGACGTTTGGTATTTGCAGTGGTTTCTTAATGTTATGAATCACAAGGAGGGGTGTTCAGAGCACTAGATTATTCCAAACTTATATGTATAACCGCGGTGTTTGAGGATACTTACCGTGGTGGGACCACCAGACTTTCATTCCAGCAGTATGGAGATAACTGGGTAGAGTGACGGTTACCACCAAACCGTCTCTTCTTCCAATGCCTTTCTAGCCATAGATGGGCTGACCAACCATTTCCCCACAACCATGACGTACGTACTTACGAGGATGGTAGCAGTTAGACATTCGAGTGGTTTTTGATGAAGGACAACCAGCATCGCAGATGTCAGAACTGACAGACTGATACAGACGATACCCATGAAGACCGCAGTGCAAGATTGAAGACTTAGGCCATTTCCATTTAGTTAGGAGTAGAGTAGTGTAGTACTAAGATAAGGCCGCATTTACCAATGCCGTTTTATTTTATTTTTACGTCCATGTGCCAGGGACGGCACATTGTGGGAGGGGGGCTGTGAAACGGTATTGGTAAATCAAGCAACACATAATTTTATTTTTTTTAGGTAATTTCCATTTCATTTTTCTACCCCCAAATCGCGTGTATCCCTTTAAATTGGATTTCTTGTAATTTTCAGTCAATCAATTATCTCTGTCAGCCAATTAGCGTACGTATCCAATCAATTAACCGTTCAGCCAATTAGCGCGCCGTACGTATCCAATCAATTATCTCCGTCAGCCAATCAGCGCGTCCGACATGCTAGCTGGCTGGGCGACCTCGTGTCATTCTCATCTTTTGCTGCAGGTGAATATATACAGTTTTTCTTTGTCGTATTTTTAAAATTATTATTCTTAGAGTATTATTATGTTTTCGGAATTAAAGAGTTCCAAATTAAGTTAGAATATTGTGTATAGAACGCGTGGAGGTGGTTTTGAGATCGTGGAATCAGTTTTTAAATGTGTTTTGGACGATTTTCTTCATACGTAAGTTGGGTGATTTGGCTATGTTGTTTTGCACGTGTAAGCGGTGTGCATAGCGCTGCATCCAAATTTCTTGTCGTTCATGGTTTCAAATGCACCTCCAAATTCATGATTTCTCATTCTAGTATTTTATCATCATAGGTCCTAAACCAGACAGCATACCTTTGCCCTTACTATGGTGTGCAATTCAGCTTTCTAGGTAAAGTGGGAAGTGAGAAAGAGCTGAATTAGTTTGGTGTTGTGGATTATTTTATATTTGTAATTAAATATGGGTTCCATCATTGTGTGGGTGCTTACGTGCGAAGGTGATGGATGACCTTTCTTCGAGGTCATAGGTGCGTGTACAGTACAGGTGCATTACTGGAGTGCATATACAATGTGCATGTGCTAATTGCATCAATACGGGGTTTCCCCGTTTTATATTTTCGGCTCTTAGATTTAATTAATTATTTTAGACGTGGCATGTTGTGCATTAATAGGGGGCCATTTTATTTTCGCGTTGTATTATTTTCGTTTGGAAAATAATACTCACACTCTCTTTCTCACATTTCACAAACTTATTATGTGTTTGCAATGTTGCCTGACCTTTGGCATTATTCATGCTTATTATCTAATATACAAACTTAGGCCTCAACCAAAAGTAGTCATGTAACGAAATTATAATTTGTTTCAAATCATAGAGGCTTTAACGTTTAGATCATATGTACAGTCACACCCAAATGCTACTTCAAGATAATTAGGTTTTTATTATGAGATTGTCATGTACAGGGCCTATGATTTTATTTAGAACTTTGTGTGAAAAGGTATATTTAAATATTCACATATATATTTATGTGAATATTAAGCGTTCACGGAAAGAGGTGGTGAGTTAATATGGTATATTGATTATTATTTATTTTATTATTGATTCCAACATAAATGGTTATGGCTCCGTGCACGTGATGTTTGCTTTTCAGTGCATCAGAAGATTGCGGAGTGACTTAAAAGGCGTAACATCATCCTGAGGGAGGGTGTTATACCAAGATTGCGGAGTAACTTAAAAGGCGTAACATCATCCTGAGGGGGGGTGTTATACCAAGATTGTGGAGTGACTTAAAAGGTGTAACATCATCCTGAGGGAGGGTGTTATACCAAGATTGCGGAGTAACTTAAAAGGCGTAACATCATCCTGAGGGGGGGTGTTATACCAAGATTGCGGAGTAACTTAAAAGGCGTAACATCATCCTGAGGGAGGGTGTTATACCAAGATTGCGGAGTAACTTAAAAGGCGTAACATCATCCTGAGGGAGGGTGTTATACCAAGATTGCGGAGTAACTTAAAAGGCGTAACATCATCCTGAGGGGGGGGTTATACCAAGATTGCGGAGTAACTTAAAAGGCGTAACATCATCCTGAGGGGGGGTGTTATACCAAGATTGCGGAGTAACTTAAAAGGCGTAACATCATCCTGAGGGGGGGGTGTTATACCAAGATTGCGGAGTAACTTAAAAGGCGTAACATCATCCTGAGGGAGGGTGTTATACCAAGATTGCGTGAGTAACTTAAAAGGCGTAACATCATCCTGAGGGGGGTGTTATACCAAGATTGCGGAGTAACTTAAAAGGCGTAACATCATCCTGAGGGAGGTGTTATACCAAGATTGCGGAGTAACTTAAAAGGCGTAACATCATCCTGAGGGAGGGTGTTATACCAAGATTGCGGAGTAACTTAAAAGGCGTAACATCATCCTGAGGGGGTGTTATACCAAGATTGCGGAGTAACTTAAAAGGCGTAACATCATCCTGAGGGAGGGTGTTATACCAAGATTGCGGAGTAACTTAAAAGGCGTAACATCATCCTGAGGGAGGGTGTTATACCAAGATTGCGGAGTAACTTAAAAGGCGTAACATCATCCTGAGGGGGGGTGTTATACCAAGATTGCGGAGTAACTTAAAAGGCGTAACATCATCCTGAGGGGGGGTGTTATACCAAGATTGCGGAGTAACTTAAAAGGCGTAACATCATCCTGAGGGGGGGTGTTATACCAAGATTGCGGAGTAACTTAAAAGGCGTAACATCATCCTGAGGGAGGGTGTTATACCAAGATTGGTGAGTAACTTAAAAGGCGTAACATCATCCTGAGGGGGGTGTTATACCAAGATTGCGGAGTAACTTAAAAGGCGTAACATCATCCTGAGGGAGGGTGTTATACCAAGATTGCGGAGTAACTTAAAAGGCGTAACATCATCCTGAGGGGGGTGTTATACCAAGATTGCGGAGTAACTTAAAAGGCGTAAGATCATCTTGAGGGAGGGTGTTATACCAAGATTGCGGAGTAACTTAAAAGGCGTAACATCATCCTGAGGGAGGGTGTTATACCAAGATTGCGGAGTAACTTAAAAGGCGTAACATCATCCTGAGGGGGGGGGTGTTATACCAAGATTGCGGAGTAACTTAAAAGGCGTAACATCATCCTGAGGGGGGGTGTTATACCAAGATTGCGGAGTAACTTAAAAAGGGGTAACATCACCCTGAGGGGCAGTGTTATACCAAAAAGAGACACATCAGAGGATTGAGGAGGTCTGGGGGCCTACCCACTGAGTAGAGTACCTTTTGGTGAGTTTATATTTTATAAACAGGAGAGGATTTTTATTTGGTGAGTCATGTATATTTGTTTTATGTATGTGATTAGTGCACATTCTGTTGGAATCGTATTGTTTATTATGTCGTAATTTTAAGAGTGATGATGCATAGGGATACATACGTCATGTATCATAATGATACATACATATGTCATTTTTATGTATTGTTGAAAATCTGGTCAGCACCTAGAGGGGAGCCTCTATGTGCAAATTTTCAATTGCGTTCAAAAACTTAGATGTTTTGTCAAAATATTAATATGTGCCATAATGCATACTAGTATGTCATTTGCATGTATTATACTACCTATTGGCATGCGCCGCGTGGGGCCATGCTGCCCAATTTTTCGTATGCCAATGGGTAGTTGTGTTTTATAGGATTTCTGAAAATATTATGATGATACTTTACCAATACATGCTTGCATGTGTTCGTAAGTGTCATTACTATTAGCATGCGCTTAGCGGGGCTACTATGCCCAAATTTTCATTTAGTACCAAAATAACTTGGATTTTTGTAGGCCTTTCATGTTAAATTGTATTAACACATTTTTCCTTGTCATTCTCATCTTTTGCTGCAGATGAGGGAGGGTGCTAGCTGGGTAGCATTGCAGGGGTAGTGGAAGTAGTAGGAAGCTAAAGTATAGGGGTGTGACTGAGTCGTGTACGTTGTAGTCTGGAGTTATGGAAATAAAGCACTGTTGAAGTTAAAGAAAGAGAACTCATACGTGATATTATTTAGAGGCACTTCTGCTTGTAAAAGGTATCGGAAGGTGGGGTTCTGCCCCCACGACTTACCCTAGTCTCAATACAAAACTTTTCGTGTTCCCATTTTGGGAACTGGTGTCAACCCGGCCACCTGACATTACATATACCAAGTTACAGTCTAATCAGGTATTCATTTAACACTCATTGAGACATTCACGTGTTTTTCTCTCGGCAATCGGCCGTCCCGCCACATTCACTTTTAAGCAATTTATAAACTATTTTGTTGCACTTGCGATGGGTCTTAATAAATGGTAACATCACTAACATGCACCAAATGCAACCCAAGCATTAAAACTCCCCACAGCTTCATGTCAACTCTCTAATTTATAACTCCAAACCTTCTTTTCTGTCTTTCATTTTTGTTTGTCTTTTACAGCTGCCTCCAAACGAAATAATTAAATCCGCGGTTGTTGACCCTTTATAAGAAAATATTATAAATATGTACTATGAACTGACGTCACAACGAACACGCCATTGATTACAGGGAACAAAGTTCAGGAACTTTAGAATGAAGCCGCGGGCAACCAGCATGTGTCACGAAAACACGAAGCGAATGTACGGTTGGACAACAACTTCAATACAACACGAAAGTATATCATAGTTTATAATCATGGCTGGACTTGGTCAAATTGCTCCGTTTATTTTAACGTATTGGCAACATTTCTTAGCACTTCTTCTAGGGTATGTATTAGCCGAAGTATTCAGATCAAGAAGTTCGAACAAACCGAGGAAAATAGAAGCAATTTCAACAGATAAGACGGGGATAGTGCGTGAAGCTGATATTCAATGCGAGCCACCCAGTGCTAGTACTGCCAGTGAAAAACAACCCACTATCAAGACAAGTGATGCGGCAACAGAAGAAGAACATCCATCACCCGAAGAAGATGCATTCGATCTGGAATCGGGAAAACATATTCCTTATTCAATTGAGAGATATGGCGAAGACGAAATGAAGAAAAGATCTCAAGAATTCTATTTAGAAATGAATAAAAGAAGATCTGTTAGATATTTCTCGAATGAACCAGTTCCGTTGGAGGTGATTGAGAATATTGTACGAACAGCAGGTAAGTTGAAATTCAAGGTTAGTGACTATTTTAAACTGTTGCGATTTGTTAGTTCACAGCATCTTGCGAATTGTAGTGAGCTTTGGCAAAATTGCATTGATGATTTCATAACGAGTGTGTAGAAGAATTCAAATATCACATATACTTTTGTATGGTTCTTGATCAAAGTTATGTTGTAAAGAGAGCTGAATGAACAACAACACTTTTGTAAAACGTGCATAACTCATTAACAACAAAAAATCACGCAAGATTTGTACATTTTGTAGAATGAACTTCAAGTTTGCAAAACATCAAAGTTTTATTTTTCAATAATATATTAATTTAATTAGAGAATGAAAGTTGATTTTTTGGCTGATATCCCAGCTGCTTCGACCAACAATACCTATAGTCTACCTTATTAGGGACCGTTCACAAACACTTGTATAAGAGATCTTAAAAATTTCAGGGCCCCCCTTTTTGAACATGAAAATTATGGGTCAACCCCATAGAAAAGCATATAAACTCAATTTTCAGCCCCCCCCCCCTTAGGAGGGTTTTCAGGCCCCCTTTTTGCATCATCAGGCCCCTAACAAGTGTTTGTGAACGGTCTCCTATGATAAATTAAATAGGCCAGTTTGATTTATGTTTTTCTTGCATCAGTGCATGTTTTCATAATCTATACAATTTACATTGTCAAGTGTTGGTGACCTTCGGCAAACACTTCATCATAGAACCACAGTTTGATTTTCCGTTTGAGCAACTGGTATTAAGGGTACGGTTAAAATACGCCATGTCAAGAACTATTGATTTAGGTCATGGTAAAATCAATGTTTTGATTATTAAAATAATAGAAAATAAAACACAAACAGAGTACACCATGTATAATATTTCAAAGAATAATACCTCCATGGTATAACCATAAAAAAGAGATTATTCACAAAATAAAAATGTGCTATCTACTGTAGATAGCATACGTGACTCGTGTTGTTTTACAGGACACGCATAACTTCACGCACGTTTCGACGGTTTGAACTTTGGACAATCATTCTGTGCAAATGTGCATGAAGTTATGCGACCGGCAACTGTTCTGTAATTTTATAGGGAAATAAAGTTAACCTTACTGAACATAGGCCTGAACACCCTTTAGGCCTGAAAACCCTTTAGGCCTATGTCCTTTTTTGGTATAAGTATATGTATGCCAGTGATTGTTGCTAATCTTCTGGGAATTCGTTTTTGCTGTTGATTTCAGGTACAAGCCCAAGTGGTGCTCACACTGAACCATGGACATACGTAGTCGTCGCAGATCCAGAAATGAAAGCACAAATTCGAGATCTTATAGAAGATGAAGAACGAGTCAACTACGAGAAGAGAATGGGTCAGAAATGGGTTGATGATCTAAAACCAATTGGAACCACCTGGAAGAAACCATACATGACTACGGTGCCATACCTGATTATAGTGTTCAAGCAGGTTTATGGGCTTACTGACTCGGGTCACAGGAAGACTCATTATTATCACGAAATCAGCACATCCATTTCTGTTGGGATGCTTCTTCTTGCCATTCATGTAATTGTTATTCTTTGTTGTTTTCAAGTGTTTTAAATGTATCTTTTATACCTGCATGGCCAGTATTGACTTTCTCTCTTTCCCTTCCTCCCAATTCCTTGCTTGCTTGTTTGCTTGCTCCTCCCTCCATCTTTAATCCTCCCACTCCCTTCCTTCCCCCCAGTCCTTCCTCCGTCCATCATACTTCCTTCCGAACTTCCTTCATTCCTTCTTTGTCATAATTAATTCCCTACAACACTCAGAAAAGATGCCCAATCCATCTTTCCTTCCTTCCTTCCCCTCCCTCCCTTCCTCCTCCAAGTTCCTCCCGAACTTCCTTTATTTATTCCTACCTTACCTACCTACCTACCTACCTACCTACCTACCCACCTACCTACCTACCTACCTACCTACCTCTTCCTTCCTTCCTCCCCCCTTCCTTCCCCCTTCCTTCCTCCGTCCATCACACTTCCTTCCGAACTTCCTTCATTCCTTCTTTGTCACAATTAATTCCCTACAAATTGACACTCAGAAAAGATGCCCAATCCATCTTTCCTTCCTTCCCTCCCCTCCTCCTCCAAGTTCCTCACGAACTTCCTTTATTCCTTCCTACCTACCTTACCTTACCTACCTACCTACCTACCTACCTACCTACCTACCTACCTACCTACCTACCTTACATACATACCTACCTTACCTACCTACCTACCTACCTACCTCTTCCTTCCTTCTTTCCTCCCGCCCTTCCTTCCGAACTTCCTTCCTTCCTTCCTCCCTTCCCCTTCCTTCCACCCTTCCTCCTAACTGTCCTTCTTTCCTTCCTTCCTCCCACCCCTTCCTTCATTCATGCCTTGTCGTAATTATTTCTCTGCAATTTGAAACTCAGAAAAGATGCCCAATCAAGATTAATATGATTTAATCGGCCAAAAAATAGCATAAAAAAGGCATGGAGTCGTTTTAATGATATTTGACATATTTTTCGTTCGTTTCAGCATGCCGGTTTGGTAACATTAACCAGCACTCCGATGAATGCAGGTCCTCGACTTCGTGTACTTCTAGAACGACCAGCAAATGAAAAGGTTGTGTTGCTTCTTCCCGTTGGCTATCCAGCAGAAAATGCACTTGTTCCTGATTTCAAAAGGAAACCTTTGGATGAAGTTATGGTGCTAAAATAAACTTTGTGCACGAAGATCTCATTTTGCCACAACCGGCGGTGTATTATACCTAATGGTATCTCTGCCATAAAAGTTAACTCAGGACAAATATATAAATGATTAAGAGTTTGTTAGCAACTTTGTATAGTATATCCATGATATCGAAATGGTCTACAATGTAGACCTCGTGCAGTTTCCGAACTATAGCGAAACAAACCGGTGGGTCGCACCTGCCGTAACGACCAACACGAACGTAACTCTGATCACGAATGAACAAAACTGTACAAAAACCACCAAAAGAAAGTCATTTTCATCCATAACATAAAACTGAAGCGGCAAATTGTAGATTCAAAAACATCGATGCGGGGAGGAGAAAACGCATCGTTTGACGTGAGAAAAACGCACGCTATAAGCATGCGACAATATAATATAGGCTAAACCAGGCCACAGTCCCATAAGATAAATATGGAATGAGAAATAATAACTCTGGTACAAAATCTTTCTCTACGTACCATGTCAACGATATTTATTGGCATTTTCATCATCATCATCATCTTTTCATCATCATCTTTTGTTTTTAAACAAAACATTCAAAAAATTAAAACATTAATAAAACGTAGAAATGAACAGAGCAAAAAAATGCTCAAACTGCTTTTTAGATCGCGACGTTTTGATCAAAAATATAATTAACTGAAATGACTAGCGACCACCGCAAGTACATTAACATTTTACATTCCCTATAAGGCCAAATAAAAAAATAAACATGTTTCACGTCCCTCCCGCTTCCTTTTTGAGGTTTCCTCAAATATATTTTTATTTTTTGAAATTCAGTTGTAACTTTTCAAAAAATATGTCTAGGAAGTTGGGATGCATTCTATAGCCTTGTTAAGATACAAGAAACACTTTAGGAAGGTTTTGTGATCATTAGAGGGGGTGTAACTCTCAGAACAACAAATAAAAAAGGGCCTCCTCCTTTTTCCAGGCATTATTGTATACGCTAAAACAGCTCTAAGTATGGGTATTTACACCAATTTTGCGATAAAAAATAGAAAATAAAAAGCCCCCTCTTCCTCCATTTTTCGAAAACCCGGACGTGAAACTTGTTTTATTTTTTACTTGGCCTAATTAAATTAGAATGAATGAACTATTTTACTTTCAGTAAAAAACAAAAGAATTAATACAGTATAAGAGTTTTCATAAATGAGTTGAAGACAAAAAAAGACTATTTTCCAACTTTCTTTTACGTTGTAACGTTTTTTAATAGATATATCAAACTGGTAATAACTTGTATTAAAAATATATCTCATGACTTTTTTTGTTTAAAATTAATACTAAGAGAGTTTCCAAATTATGATATAATGCCTGAAAAAGTATATCTTTTGTAAGCAGGACTTTGTGTGACTTTAGATATGTTACTTTCATTTGCCTGTGTCTGAAATATTATGTTTATGGTTGGGCTTCAAAATAAAATAAAAAATCTTCAGGATTGGCAGGTTTACCATAAGAGAAACTGAATATTGTATTGCAAAGAAGAAGGGAAAATCTCCTCAACATTAAAAAAAGATGGAGATTCGAAATTTAATCATCTCTGAATTTTGTAACATTTGATTTAACATGCAGCTCTGACATGTATAATTTTGTTTTTGATTGCTACTATATATGTATTGGTTGTTTGTTTGTTGATATTTTTGCTGCGATTTTGTGATTTTTCTTAAGGGATCCAAAATGAGCGTTTATTGCGTTTCGACAGTATTTTTTTTGTGGGACATGAGAGCACCTCAGACCTATCGAATTGCATTCTGAATACGAAGCATGTCTTTCTAATATCAAATAATTTTCATTTTTTGAAAATCACAATATAATACAAATTTTATGACAAATTATAAAAAATTGATATTTTTCAAATTTCTAATATAGCCTATAACAGTCCTCGAAGTAAATTATATAAATCTAATGATATATTCTTAAAGTGTATGTAGCAGGGAGGAAAAGCCGACGGTCAATTGAAAAGTTTGACCTTTCATATTGAAGATATCCATTTTTTCCCAAAAAGACCTTTTTTTTTTGGTGTTTTTGGGAAAAAAATCCATTATCTTTAATAAGGTCAAAATTTTCAATTGATCGTCGGCTTTTCATCCCACCTACATACACTTTATAGTATAAATCATCAGATTTATAAAGTTTACTTCAAGTACAGTTAAATATCAAAAATATCAATTTTTAATGACTTTGCCATAAAATGTGTATTAAATTGCGAATTTCAAAAATCATTTGATATCGGAATGACATTCTTCATATTCAGAATGCAATTCGATATGTCTGATGTGCTCTAATGTCCCAAAATAAATACTGTCCAAACGTTCATACCCCAGCCCTTAATAAAAAGCATTAAGATATAAAAACAACTCTCGTGCAATAATGAAAAATGCAATAGTCGAAAACTGTATTACGAGCGTAAAGTTTGCAATAATGTTGCCTTTATGAGTGTATTATTCAAAAAAAGAAAAGTCAAATCTTGTTGAAGCAAAGTGACTATGCATGAAGGCCTATACCTGAACTATGTAGCATGAGATCATGGAGATCGGCCAAAAACATTTAGTCCAGTAGCCTACAATAGGCCCCACCACAAGTGAAATTGCCCAAAGTTGACCAAAATAGTCAAAAAGGCCTAGGGACAACAATTTCGTAAAAAAATTGTGCTACACTGCGCAAAGTTGTCATTCGGCTTTAATTTTTTTTTTTGCAATTTTGTACAACTTTGCATAATACAAAAGTAACTTTGCACAGTTTTATGAAAATATTCGGGCAACTTTGTGCAACTTTGTAAAATGTTTAGGCAACTTCATGCAGTTGCCTAATTTTACTATTACACACATCATTTAGCTCTCATTTGTGGCAAAATGCACGTAAAAACATCGAACTGTTAAACGGACCTGTAATTAGTGAAATGCCCCCACCCCGACTTTTGTGCCCCCCCCCCCCATTGCTCCCTCAGTAAAAGCCCAAAATTTCCACTTTTTGCAGCACTATAAGATTTCGGTGCAAAATTTTGTTGACCCCTCCCTGAAATTAACTTTGGCCCCCCAAAAAAACCCTGGCACCGCCACTGCCTTATTTATAGGCCTATAGAAGAAGCACAATCTTTCAAGATGGTGCAATTACACTGGCAAAAGTAGATTTAGCAGACCTGTAAATCTGAAAAGGAAGTAGCCACGATGAGTCAAGTCGCTTCCCAGACAAACGTTTGAGTGTGAAATTAAAGGACCGGACCCGATGGACAACCTCATCCCATATTTTTCTTCATTAAAATGTGAGATTTTGGTATCAAAAGAAAGCTCATTTTTAATACCCCACTAAAATTTAACGCCCGAAATATTTTTCGTTTAAAGGGGCATTTCGTGATCCATGATCCCCCACTATGTTGAGATTTCACTGGTTTTTATACCATTAAAGCTCTGTCATGAAAAAAGCAGAGGAGGTCATGTCTGAATCCCAAGCCGGCTTTCGACCTGGAAGATCAACAGTCGACCAACTTTTCACCTTACGTCAAATCGCAGAGAAATTCCTTGAGAAAGGCAAGAACCTGTATTGCTGCTACATTGACTTTGAAAAGGCCTTCGACACCATATGGCAGGATGGGCTGTGGAAAGCAATGGGATTCTTCGGCTTCCCAAGTAAGATCATCAGGCTCCTCAAAGCACTATAGGCCTACAGTATATCAAACAGTGCTGTGCGTGTGAATGGCGACCTGACTGAGTGGTTTCACACAACAGTGGGAGTGCGGCAAGGGTGTGTGATATCCCCACAACTCTTCAACATACTTCTTGAACTTGTTATGCTGTACGCAACCCATGACACCGACATAGGAATATTGATCCAGGGACATATGATCTCAAACCTCCGCTTCGCCGATGACATTGTCCTGCTAGCTGACTCTGCTAGTCACCTGCAGACTGCAGTGGACAACGTCTTTCGTAGCAGCTCGAACCTCGGACTGAAGATCAATATTGGTAAAACCGAAGTACAGGTTATCAGCAGCCAAAAGTCAACCTTAACATCAACATTAATGGCAATCTGCTCAAGCAAGTGGATGAGTTTGTGTACCTGGGAGGCACCATATCTCAGAAGGGCACAAGCAGAGAAGACATCAAACACAGAATAGGAAAAGCTCTAGGAGCACTCCAAAGACTTCATCATAGCATATGGAATGCAAAGGACATTCAACAGGCCACCAAAATTGAACTATACAGAGTCCTAGTACTATCTATCCTAATGTATGGAGCCGAAACCTGGACCATCAAGAAAGAAGACGAAAATCGACTTCTAGTCTTTGAAATGATGTGCTTGAGAAAGATCATGGGCGTATCACGACTGGACAGAATACGCAACACCATAATACGGGACACACTTGGACTGAACAACACAATCATTGATAAAATCACCCAAAAAGGATCCGCTTCTTTGGTCACATTCAGCGAATGCGAAATGACAGATACCCCAAAATTGTGATAGAGGGCAATGTACATGGAAAAAGACCACGTGGAAGACCTCCCAAAAGATGGATGGACACTATCAAAACAGACTGCTTGGCTAAAAATATCACCTCCATAGCAGCAGCAGGAAGAATGGCCAAAGACCGAGTGGTATGGCATGGATTCACCATGGATCAGATGGCAAGGCAGAGTGCATCAGCATCCGTGCCGACGCCTTAGGTCAAGGTAGGTCAAAGCTCTGGCAACATAATGTGAATATTTATTTATCGTTTAATTGGTCGTAAGTGGAAAAAGAGAACCATTATACCTTTATCATGATAAAACATTAAAAACAATTATGTATTGTTGTGTAATTGATGCATTCTTTTGATTTCACGAAGGAACTCTTGATAAACTTGATGCTATCATTGATTTACATGTACAGCCCTCTTCCCTAGTAAAAGTGGCACAATTGTGATTTTACCCTTTCGTTGTTAAGCAAGCATATCTCAAGATTAAAACAAGCAAATTGAACAGACTGAACGGTATTTGAGAGCTAAGTCTATGCCCTTGACGTTGATGTAAGTATTATGTCACAACGGTATTTTCTAATGGTCACAGAGGGCGCTTTTCACTTGCACAATTTTTTTTGAGACAGGCTGTATACATAAAATTTCTTGCAGATTAATTCGTTTAGCAAAAATATCGTCAATTTTGTATTACGTTCTGTGCATGTTCATGTACCAGAACGAAATTACAACATGGTAGCCTGAGATGAAGGGGTTACCGGATCATTAGGAGACCTGTAAAAAGTAGGGGCCGTAAAAAGCAAAGAAAAGACATCGTATAATGGGCAGCCCTGCATTGGGCTTTTCCATTTAAAATCCACCCTGGAAGATTTTGGAAATATCTTCCATACTGAGGCAAGAGCGTCAATCCGAATGTGAGAGCGGGGGGTTGAAAAGAATGACCACAAATTTTCCTGGAAAAATTAAGTTTGTATGCTTTTCTATGGGGTTGACCCTTAATTTTCATGTCAAAAAGGGGGGGCTGAAATTTTTGAAGTCTGTAAAGGGGGGGGGGGGCGAAAAATTTTCGTGATGAAATTTTTTGGCATCAGGCCCACCTTACAAGTGTTTGTGAAAGGTCCCTAATTTGGATCCGTGGCTATTATGATAGTAGGCCTACAAATGCGCGCGAACCGCGCACAAATTTTGGACATATTGAAGCTTGAATGGTTAAATATTGTTAAAAGCTGTTAAAATTGGAACTAATTTATGCGAAAAGCTAAAATGGTCAAATATGAGATTAATTTGGTCACGCAAATGTACCGGTACACAGGTATCACTTTTGGCCCCAAAGACCGTGGCACCTGTGCCTGTGCCCACTCTGCCCTATGGTCAATCTACCAATGTGCCTATGTGTACAAAATAATTTTGCAATGAGAAATAGTAAACTGAAGTGTGCCGTTTACGTGCAAAGAAATCCCAATTTATTTGCAATATTTTCTTGATTTAGTTGTATTTTGATCAGATTGGTACATAATCATGTTTGTAGCCTACTTTGAAGCGATATAAAATTCTATGATAAAAAGTGCCATTATTTCTTAGACCAACCCAGATGTTGCATGTTGCTGATCATCTTTTATGTTATATTAATTAATAGATATGCGTCCTATCATTTTTTCAAACCAAAGCACTGACCAAACTTGTGATATAGGGCCTAGAGCTTAAATTTTGGGTTTTAAAGCGGAAAACTTTTTGCCCCCTCCCCTTTCCTACCACCTAAAACTTTTTGGTCCGGCCTCTTTTAAGGTCCAAAACTTTTTAGCCCCCCCCCCACTTTTTACCAGCCCCCCCCACCAAAGTATTTCTGAACACCCCTTAGTAGGCCTAATAATAGGCTACTCACTGCCATATATACCGTACCTTATCCATGTAACTGCCAAGAAGAGTTGTTGTCTATTTTAAGCTGAAATAACAAGGTAAAGTGAAAGAAATCCCACTGGTTAATATTTTGACCATTTAACACGCAATTGTAGGCCTATGGGAGGACATAAAATCATAATAAAAAAAGTTGTGAACAAATTTAGTTGTGTGTAAAGGTTTAAACTCAACCAATAGTGCCTATAAAAAAAGTTATGACTTTATGTCGAAGTTTGAAAAAATTTACCAATTTCAAATAATTATGCCTATTCAATAGGTTATTGATCGTGCATAATATGGCTTTGAGAAATAGAAAAGTTTACATACATTTTAAATGCATGACTCACCCTGTAAGTTTTATAGAGTAAATTATTACAATTTAAAATGAGTACGCTAATTATGAGCGGAAGCAACTAGAACGTACTATTTTAGTGAGGGCGATATGACTCATGCTAAATAGGTAAATCCCTGAACAGTTGACAAATCACTGCAGTATGTGAGCGTTCGCGAACCGCAAACAAAGAGAATTTTCTAATTTTATGAAAAGATGGACGGTGAAGACGATCAAAACCATGTTACCCAAAGTCTCCTGTCAGCTGTGCTAACTGAGACAGCAAATGCTCTAGCAGATGTACTTGAATCGGCAAAAGAACAAATTAAACAAGGTGACTAAAATTGAACCTGACGAATTCTGCAGTTATGGCACTTGCTGTGCATGCAGATGATCTGCACTCCAGCATGCAGCAGCTGTCATAATTAATGCATGAATGTTTGTAATAATAAATGTGATATATCTGTGGCATGGTGGATTGGGCTGTGTAGTGTAGTAAAGAGATTTTTTAATACAAACATGATGTTTCTGAGTCTGAGACTGAGACATTGTTGAATGTTGTTTTTGAGTCTTGAGACAAGTCTAGTTCACCACGTAAACTTGTATGGCTCAAAATTCAGACCGCTCTAGACTTGCTTGCCAGTCCTATATACGCCGTACCTATGTATATTAAGGACTGGCTTTATGCCCATTTTGGATGTCAATGGGAAATACACACTTAACGATTTGCGCCAGGTTAGAAACTTTAAAAAAAAAAATCTTAAAAATTTTATCAATGTATATAAAAGTGGTACCAACCTTATTGTGCTTGCTAATTTAAGACTCGGTTGAAACAAAATTAAGGATCGAATGCATTTTAGTGTCCAAAAGGCAAAATTATCGTCAAAAGTTCTGCGAAATCGCACCCTTATGAAGGGTTCAGAATTGAATCGAACAAAAATATCTGATCTTTATGATCAAAAACACAAAATTACAACTTTAAACATACTATTGGCAAAAGACATTATTACCAAACAATATAGAATAGAAAATTTGACATCATTTTCTCAAATTATTGAAGAAATTTGCTCACTAGACATCGAAAAAGTACGCAATCCAATTCCTGTTCAAACGCGTGAGAAACTGAAAGTGCATAATCCCGACTAGACCGCTCGCCATTTAATAAGTTTACTGCTTTCTGTGTTTTGAAATTTGTTGACGTTTTAACGATCCCCGATTCCCGGTCGATTATTTTAGCTGTGTCACGTCACATGCATGACGCTGGTGGGTACCAACCAAACTTCAGAAAAAACCTCGATCGCCGATAACGATGTGATATGGGACTTACATAGGATTACACAGAGATATTTCTTGCCAAAATTTGACCATTTCTAGGCAAGTTGGCCCTACTTTGTCTGCGTTATGTGAAAAAGGACAGTCTTAAGTAAGTATAAGTGCAACGCTTTTGATGTTTTGATGTTTCGGGAGACTGGGTACACCCATCGTATGTGTGAGTTACGGCTTTTCACAACCCTTAAGATGGTTTATATACCGGCTCCATACATTCGATGTATGTAGAGACTGGGAGGGATAATAAAAAAATGATGGAGCCTATTCTTGACTGTGTAATATTCCTTCACCACATTGCCGTACGGTAACGTAACAGTCTTATACGATGGACATATAGTTTGTGAATGAGGACATCGTATAAGTTCCTTGTACTAAGACGAGTCACCATACCCTACTACTATGATCATGTACATTGTACATGTATAGGTACAATGTATGCCAGGCAAACCTTAGACTTTTTAGTTAACACATTTGCTAGTCAGCGAAATTCGCCTCCTCTAGACCGCGGACCAAACACAATACATATTACATAGAAATTTCAATTTTTTTCAAGAACAGGTCGGTCAAGGAAACCTACATAAATATGTTTTCTATACTTACTTCACTTGACCCAAATATATGATTTTTTATGGTGATGAGCAGTGTTGAAATTTTGGTTGTCCGTCGCCTGGGACAACCAAAACATGCACCGACAACCAAAATAATGCTCTAGTTGTTCGGGCGGACAACCAAAGATCTACAGCCAAAAGTCACTTTTTCCAGCATGTCAGTTTGCTCAAACCTGACACAACTGATGAATTGTTAAATATTTGAGAGTAATTATTCATAAATTACTCCACTTTATTGGTCACATGTAGTTGTTTTAGATTGTGGTACCTTACGGACAACCACAAACTTTGGTGGACAACCAGAAATTACAACCTGGTTGTCCGTGGGACAACCCCTTTTATTTTCTTAATTCGGACACTGGTGATGAGACACTCACTCATGGAATTTTAGAGGGATTTTGATAGCAGTTCCATTAAAAAAAGCAGCTATCATCATGAGACTAAGATCTAGAAACACCCCCGTAATGCTGTTTTTGGGAATTTTGCTAGCAGAATCTTTTTGATGAAGGTCGATCTTTGAAAAGATGTAACTTTGCCACGGAAAGTGCTATGACAAAAAGGTTAAATTCAGTTTTGCCTTTCTTTACTCAAGGGCTTTAATTTGATATGGTATATAAAATGATGCAGTTTGATGGCAAATTTAAATTCACTTGGCATACCTAGACTACATTGTAGCTTAGCTAGTGTAGAAAAATTATTAAATTTGTGTACATCTTGGAACATTCAACTACGGTACGCTTGTTACTCCGCGACTAATCATGTTAATACACGAGCGTACAACGCGCGCCACTGAGCCTATTCTATGTGTCCATATTGCGAGGTTATCTGCGTACAACAGCTTACTACGTACAGCCACGCAAAGAGTATGTTCCACGATGTACACAAATTAAGTAATTTTTCTATAGTAGTCTAGACATCTTCAAGTCCAGACTTCTACTTCTACTTCTACGACGATACTCGACAGGATCCATAAGTAAGGATGTAGTGTCAAGGAAACTGGTCATCTCATGCACGGTGCAAAGTCCAATGTGCTAGGTGCTTTATTTACAAGTTGACAGTCGTCGTGCGAGTAAAAAGTGAACATGCCTAAAGTTACATGGCATTTGAGACAGCTCCCCGGAAGGCCTCTACTGACGGAGAGGTCAGGATTGAAGCGGGGAGGGCATTCCACCAGGTGATTGTTCTGGGGAAAAAGGCGTACTGGTAGAGTTGAATACGAGCAGGAATGATCTGGAATTTGTTAGGGTGGTAGTACCTGGTGTTTGAAGATGGCAGCTGGATAAGGATATGATCTGCATTGATGGCCACAGACTTGGTGACGATTTTGAATATCAGAATTAGGCATGCTGATTTGCGCCGGTTCTCAAGGGACTCCCACTGCAGTTCGTGGAGCATAGATGACACGCTGTCCCGATGATGGTATCTTGAAAGGACGAATCTTGCAGCACGGCGTTGAACCATTTCAAGTCTGTCTGTGTCTTTTTTAGTGTGAGGATTCCATACTGTGCTGGTGTACTCTAGATGAGAGTGGACGAGAGAGATGTAGGCTTGCTGCCGGAGTTTTTGTGGACAGCCTCTGAGGTTGCGTCTGAGCAGGCCTAAGATCTTATTTGCCTTTTTGGTGGTGTTCGATATATGCGCTTGCCAGGAAAGGTTTAGGATATTCATTGACTGATGAGAGCTGGTTTCCTCCCGGGTGGTATTCACGGATGGTGTTGTTTCGACGGAGGGAGAACCTCAGAATGTGGCATTTGTCCACATTAAACTTCATCTGCCACTTGGATGACCACTGGTCCAGACGGTTTAAGTCTTGTTGGAGTAGATCGCAATCGCCAAGGCTGGACACAGGTCTATATAAAAGGCAATCATGCGCGAAGAAACGGAGCTTAGATGAAATCCCAGATGGAATATCGTTGATAAATGATAAGAAGAGTAGTGGCCCAAGGCCGTCCCCTGAGGGACTCCTGAAGTGACATCGACGTATTCAGATGACTGGCCATCAATGACAACCCGTTGAGATCTTTTAGCGAGGAAGTTTTGGATCCAATTAAGCAATGATGCATTCATCCCATAGTGCTGGAGTTTTACAAGCAATCTCTGGTGGGGGACGCGATCAAAGGCTTTACTGAAATCCAATACCACTGCATCTACCTGTTGCCGATCGTTCATGGCCTTTGCAAGATCTTGAGTTGTTGTAATCAGTTGTGACTCACAGGATCTACCTGAACAGAAGCCGTGCTGGAAGTCTGATAAAATCTGGTGCTTGTCATAATGATTCATGATTTGACTATGTATGATATGTTCAATAAGCTTGCTGCATATGGCAGTGATCGAAACGGGGCGGTAATTTGCTGGAACGCTCCTGTCGCCCTTTTTGTAGATTGGCACAATGTTGGCGACCAACCAATCAGAAGGGACTATACCCGTGTCTAAAGATTGCTAGAATATGAAGGTTAATATGGGCGAAATTTCTGTAGCACAATCCCTCAGGATCCGAGCAGGTATCATGTCGGGTCCAGTTGCTTTCCGGACTTGGAGAGACTGGAGAAGTTTCAAGACTCCATCTGATGTCACAATAATGCGGTCCATGGGAGGAGCCACAGGCTTACCTACATGTAGCACTGGAATGTTACATTTGTCTTCTTGAGTAAATACAGATTTGAACTGATTATTGAACGAAGTGGCCTTGCCCTTGGCACTAAAAATAACACTGGAGCCATCTTTCAAAGATGTGATGTTAGTAGTGTCCTGCCTTTTCAAACGAATAAATCTCCAGAATGACTTGTTGTTCTTAACGTCGGTGTCATTGAACATTTTGTTCTGATACTCCCAATAGTTATGGCGAACAGACTTCCTCAAGGTTTTCTGGAATTCCTTGTATTCGCGCCAATCGGTTTCATTGCCTGAGCGGGATGCCTTGTTATACAATCTCTGTTTCCTTTTAGATTTTCTCTTGATTTCATTAGTGATCCATGGATTTGACTGCGAAGTCCTGGACATCTTGGATGGAATATATTGATCCATTGCAGGGACAGACTTAAGTTTCAGTTTTCTACTGGCCCTCCGGGCCAGTGGAATGGCAGATCTAGTGGCCCTGCAATAAATTTACTGGCCCAGCTTTTTCAATATGTTCAAACAAAAAAAAAACTAATTTTTTTCTTGGTGTTTTGGGGGAAAATCTATATCAATTTTAATAATTTGCCATAAAAATGTGTATTACCGGTATATATCACAAGTTAAAAAAAAATCAAAATTATTTGATATCAGAAGGACATTCCTCGTTTTCAAAATGCAATCGATATGTCTGATGTGCTCTAAAGTCCCACAAAAAACATGTGGAAATGTCGCTATCCGAGTCCTTAAAGTCAAGCAAACCGTAACGCGCGAAAATGTGGACAAATAAGGCCTATACACTAATTAATTTTGGTTACTAGATGTTGAATATCTGTCTTAAATGTTCTTACAATTGATTTTGTGCTGAAATGCGCGCAAAATTTTTGACTTTCATCGCTTGGAGGGGCGCAGAATAGATGCTGAATTGGTCAATGTGGTGCCCCCTAAGGGTGGCGCCGGGGCATGTTGCCCCCTCTGACCCCGTGAGTTTACGCCACTGGTCCTGCCTTTGTTAGTTCCAAAAGTTGACAAAGTTTCAAATATGATGCGTATCGCTATCATCATCAGATAGAGCTTGGAAGTAGTAGGCTACGTAGGCCTACTATCACCGTAAAAAGCGGCCGTATATTTCCAACTTGCTAGAAATGCAAGAATAACAATATAATATACAAAAAATCATTGAATAAAGATATAAATTACAGGTGACTGGCGGAGCAGAAACTATGTAAATAATGTCCATGACTGATTATATCTTGTCTCATGTGTTGGCTCAAAAATCTAGTGGCCCGCCGGGCCAGCGTTGTTGGAAGTTTACTGGCCCGATGCAAAATCCACTGGCCCAGGGCCACCGGGCCACTGCTTAAATCCGTCCCTGATCCATTGTGGCGTCTCCTTCAGTCACCTAACCAGTCCACTTTCCAGTCATTTTTTAGCTGCGTATTCATCTTGTATATAGTTTTGGATCAGCACCAGTCCTTGTCTGCACTTGCTTGAATGCACTACAACTATAGTACTTAGTAGGAATTCCAATTGAATGAACGCAGCTTTCAATAGCGTGACGGAACATTTGTGTACACTGTGCGATGTATGCCAGCGTGTGCGACTGTGCGTGAGTAACGCGGAAGTGAATCCAACCATGCCAACGCACTCGTGACTGGTTAGCATTGTATCCAAGGTTGTGCGTTCGCGTTGTAGTTTGAAATATTTAAAGCGATTATACAATCGCTGTTGGATCGAGTACAGCTGTTGAAAGCTGCGTTCATTCGATTGAAATTCCTACTATAAATGTGCGAGTATACACAAGCGGAGGTTTCTGCACAGTAGGCCTATTGGAAGATCTACATGTATGATGATGATGATGATGATGATGATAATGGTAGCCCTTGCCTGCGAAATTTTGATTTCCCTGCACAATTTCATTTCCTCTGCAAAATTTGAGTTTTTCCGCACAATTTTCGTATAAAACAAAAACGGTCATTTTGTTGAATTGTCAGGCTTTTTTGAAGCATCACCATTGTTGTCACAGTCATGTCAATCATTTGCTAATCTGTCTTGTACAAGTGTTGCTTATAGTTTCGCGTATTTATCATCATCTTAAATGTTTGTCTTTACACGTGTAAAGAAACTTTGAGGCCTATATTTATGTTGGAATTAATGCTATGTAGTGGGGTTGACAGTATTGATTCTGTGACCAAATCACAGGGAATAAGAATTGAAAATAGTATCTTATAATTTTACACTTTGAAGCATGGATAATCATTTAAGAAGTATGCAACCTTGTCAAATGTTGGGTGCTTTTCAAAATGGCTGCCAAACTGCTTTATTGTCAAAATTGATCATGGCTTTGTTCTAAATTTAGGACATTTTCGTCCTGTATACAAAAGAATAGAAATATATCCTGATGCTCTCAAAGTCTGTTTTGTATCAAAATAGGCAGATCTATATCTTTTAAAATCACTCAAGGAAACTAAAAAGATTTTGCACTGAGGAAGAAAGAATATATATTCCAATTGTGAAAGAAAATTCTGAACCATCGCAGCCAGGTTCAGCTCCCCTAGTTCCAACTTCCCATACTGGTAGCCAAGATACAGTGGCTTTGTTAAGGGTTGTGGCACCTAGGGGCAAGGAATGCCCCCGCAATTCTTGAAACAATTGCAAAATTGTACCACTAGCATTGACAGTTAAATTTTGGTCTTAAAATGGTCTTTCAAATGACTATTTATGTTGCAATGCGAGCAAAATGCACAGAAATGTTGATATATGGTGACACTAACTTGGTCGATTCGGTGCCCTCCTAAGATGGCGTCCAAGGCATGTGCCCTCACTTGCCCCCCCAGCTACACCACTACCAAAACAACAATGTTAGAAATGAGCTCAAATAAAATTTGAATAGTCAAGAGAACAAACAGGAATGGCCTGGGCTCAAACTCGCATTGTCACACACAAATGCACCAGAGTCTCCTAATCACCGACTGAGCTTAGTTTGTGTAAACATACATGTAGAGCTACATGTATGTACAGCCCTGGTACTAAAATATCTGTATGGCATTTGCATAAATTTCAAATGACAAAATAATGCAAAATGCCAAAAGGAGTAACATTCTGTTCCTAAGAGTAGGCCAAACATGTTACTTTTTGATATTTAGTTCCTACTTCCTAACCCATCTTTCAAGTTCTTGATTTAAATAATTGTACTAGAAATAAAATTGATTTGCTTTTTATATTTCTAGTTTTAGTTGACAGCTTCATGACATCTCATGTTGGAAGCCTTGGCAAAGGAATAGGAATATATTTCTCAGCATTTTCCAGGTAAATATTTAAATTAACTTTACATTCTTCTAGTAGTCGCCCACATATTTAATATTAAATGTTTCCTTGTTATGATAAAAATATAAAATTTTGTGTATTTTTTGTTTCCTAGGTTGGGTATTACCTCAAAAAGTAGTCTCGATGGTCTACTGGAACAGAACTTTAGGTACACAGAAGTTCAAGATGCGTATACAGAACTTGATGATGTTGAGGTGAGTGAGACAGTCTGTACATTTATGCTGTCCTTCAAACCATAAGCAGTGGCATCAAGGGGACACATCCAACCCCCTTATATTTCCATGGGGGGAGTCCTCCCTAAAAATCCTAAGAAGAAAACTAAAGTAATGATTGCCATGAGCATCTTCATTTTTAACCCGAAAAGTGAACATTATGGGCACTTTGCACACCCTAGCCCATCAAATAGCAAAATTGCAAATTTCTCCCTATACATATGTATATTTTAATGCTTCTGCTACCACTGCTTCAAACAGCTATTTGGTTTGAGATAAGATATTTTGTTGTGATGCTTTTAAGTTATGAATGCAACAGCATGCCCTATATGGTTAGTTTTTTCACCTTCAAAAGTTGGGTCTCAAATTATTAGGTAAATAATTTCTTTCCTGAAGGCACCATGTCAACAATGCTTTTGCCTTGTGAAATTACCGACATCGTTCATCATTATCTGCGATTCCTTTTCTCAGATGAAGGCACCAGATGAATCAATCCCCTCCCTTTTACACGATACTAACCATTTTACATGCTACTGCTATGTGGAGTTTTATTGTCAAGATCTTTAAGACATGAAATAGTTTCTCTATCTCTGACTATTATAAAGCTTTATCATTCTACATATGGGTCTAGTAGTTTATTGCAGGATAGGTTAGCCACATTTGCAAATATGATAAATTTGAATGACTTGATCCTGATCCTCAATTCGAACTCGTGAGAGAATGCTTGTGATAATATACCTGAATATAACTTGATGGTAAATCAGAGTCATATATGATGAACATTCAGGGTCAGAAATTCGCAACCAAGTGCGATTCTCCCAGTGGAATTTTGCAAGGATCCATGGACTTGCCATATAACTTTGTATGATAAATTGAAATATTTACGAGAATCCATTTAGATTCTTGCGATTTTGTTGACGAGAATCTTTGCGAGAATGGATTCTCGGATTCTCACCGAATTTCTGACCCTGACATTTAACAAAATGATTTTTAAACTTATCATTGCTTGTATCTGATGTCATAATTTTACAGAAAGAATGGGACAATTTTCTACATGAAATTGACCATCAACTCAAGGGAGACCAATCTACTAGTCAACTAACTGTTGGTTCTCAAGGGCCATGCAATATGCAACTCATAGATGCAAGGACTGAAAGGTTGGTGTAATGTGTGTGTATATAATAATGTGCATCAGCTGATAAGATGCGTTAAACATCCCAAGGGCTTGTTTCTGACACTTCACCTCTTCATTGGCGGTTTGTCCTGATCATAATATATGATATGTGCTCTTTTAAACCTTTTATTAGTCACAATATCAATATTTTGAAACCCAACATTCACATAACTAAGGCCCACAAAATAAGCAAGTCTTTATTGTTGAGTTTGCAATGTAGACTGGCAACAGCTTTTTGTACATTGAAAATAAATTTCCCATTAAAAAAGGTCAAAAATACTAGCCTGTGTATTGTCTAAAAAGTAGCTACAAAATGATGAACGGAAGCAACAAAAAGAAGTCTGTAGATATCTGACATATTCACAAAAGTGATACATGTTGTTAAGGGAAGGGGTATGAACGTTTGGACAGTATTTATTGTGGGACATTAGAGCACATCAGACATATCGAATCGCATTCTGAATACGAAGAATGTCCTTCTGATATCAATTAATTTTGATTTTTTGAAATTCTCAATGTAATACACATTTTATGGCAAATCATTAAAAATTGATATTTTTGATATTTAACAGTACTCGAAGTAAACTTTATAAATCTGATGATTTATACTTAACGTGTATGTAGGTGGGATGAAATGCCGACGATCAATTGAAAATTTTGACCTATTCAGTATTGAAGATATGGATTTTTTTCCCAAAACACCAAAAAAAATTAGGTCTTTTGGGAAAAAATCCATATCTTCAATATGAAAGGTCAAAATTTTCAATTGATCGCTGGCTTTTCCTCCAGCTACATACACTTTAAGAATATATCATTAGATTTATAAAATTTGCTTCGAGGACTGTTATATATCAAAAATTGAAAAATATCAAATTTTAATAATTTGTCATAAAATTTGTATTATATCGTGATTTTCAAAAAATAAAAATTATTTGATATCAGAAAGACATTATTCGTATTCAGAATGCAATTCGATACGTCTGAGGTGCTCTCATGTCCCATAAAAAATACTGTCGAAACGCTCATTTCAGATCCCTTAACTGTTTAGAAAAGGCTTGCTTTCTTAAAATAAAAATGTATTAAAATTTTGCTATTATACTAAAGATTAAAGTTTGCATTTTTCTTGTGTTGGGAAAAAAAAGAAAAACACATATTCTGCAATAGACTTCAGCCTTTTACTATCACTGGAAACATACTGTTGTTGTCGTTTATCTGTGATATTTTGTTTAATTTATTAGGTCTACCACACTCCAGGACTTCCTACCAAAAGGTCATCTACACTTGGTGCTTCTACGTCACTTTGCGTGACTACCATGACGTGATCACCTCCAGCAGATCTCCAGTAGAGAACAAGAGATCAAAGCTGCAGGGGGTCACATCATTGTTATCTCATTTGGGTCAATAGAGGGCAGTAGACAATGGTTGGATGTGACTGGATGCCAATATGATATGTTACTAGATACAGACCGAAAGGTATGTGACCTTTGGTTCCATCGCCATTCCCCTGGGTCTGTCATGGGGTGGGGACCAAATGTGATGCTGCTAAAATTGACATTGGTCAATACCCTGGGTCTGTCATGCCCATCTTGGGTGAACCACTCGTCGGACCACCCGATAATCTGGCCTCCTGTTCACGGGTGGGTGGTTTACCGTAACTTAATGAGAAATAAATCTAATATTATATTGGAACTTACTTATTGCAGGGATGAGTTTTAAGGTGTGAGAGTGCAATCGCACATCATTAAATGCACACTTTAAATCGCCTGTCCGAGTGTGATTTATAGCACACCTCATTCCTAAACTTCTTGCCAATTTCATAGCACACCCTGTGACTAGTAACTTACTAGTCTCAGGCACACCTGATAGCCATTCCCAGCTTGCTTCTTTGTATCTGGAACCAGAAGACTTCATCAGGCAAAAACTGGTCACATGATAGGTGGCTAGGTATTGTCTTGATGGCCTGATCTCATGCATACAATAAGTTATAGGGTAGTACTTCCTTGTTCAGTGATGGTTCCAGATGCAATGTAGAAAGTGTATTCCAGTATTAGATTGATTTTCTAAATTGTTTCAAGTAATTTCAAGTACTAAATGTCCGAGAACATTCACTCATAAAGGGCTAATCATTAATAAAGTATTAAAGTTGCATGTTAAACTCACAACATATAAAGTACATTCATGTAAAATTTGGCAGCACAGGCTAATACAATACACAAAACTTATCAAGAGATATTTTATTTATTTCAGTTGTACTGTGCTGTTGGTCTTGGGCGCTCAGTTTCCAAAGTGTGGAATATACAGACATTAATCTACTATGCAGAGCAGAAGGCTGCCGGCAGAACATTACCAAAGAAGTTTGAAAATGTTGAGGATGATCCACATCAGGTAAATGAACTCTCTTCAAGCGGGTGTCGACTGCAGACGACATGTTTCCAAAAAATTTTAAAATTCAAAAATTTCAGAAATGTAAATTTTCATGACCATATTTGGAATCAGCATGAAAATGCATTAAAACGAGTACAAACAAGCCTAGTATTGGTCCAGTAGTTCTTAAGATAGCTCTTGATATTTTGAGAAAATATTTCAAAACTTCAACTTTTTCCGTTGAAGCGCATGTCTAGCACGCAGAGCATTAAGAATACAATCTAAAAAGGGGGTTGTGAAACCTTAATTTTGAATCCCTATTGCGATATTGTCCCTGTTCCAAATGAGTTTGGAATAGGTAAGTACTATAAAATGTGACCGACCGTCCATCAAAAATAGGATGTAAAGTCGGCTGTACTGTTTTTGAGATACCGGACAGGCAAATTCTCCTCAAAATAAGCTTCACAGTGATATATTGAAATCCATATTACTTGTTTGGAAGGGAGAAACATATCAATAAATAGGTTGAGATATCCTTCTTCCGGTTGACATTACTGCCTTTTTGAGGGGGATAGTCGAAATGAGCTCTGTTTGCTGTGTGTGTGCATGTAGGTTTATGCGGGGTTTATGTCAGCGAGCACATAATTTATTCAGTACTCTATTATTCCATAAAAATAAATGTTAAAAAAAATCTAATCTGGATTTGATTGCTGTCCAAAATAGTGAACCAAATTGACATTATTTAACTATTGAACCCTGATTGCACACTGTCCAGATTGAAAATTTTCAGAAGAACTCTTACTGCTATCAGCCAATTGCCTGGACTTTTCAATCTTGACAACATTGCATATCTTGACAACTTGCAGCAGAGCAAGTGTTAATGAAGGCCAGCAATTTCATCACTTACATTAAATTGGTTATTAGATTCAGCATTATTAAATCCATGCAAAATAAATGTTTAGGTGTGAATTTGTCCGAATTCAATATAAATTTGATTTCATTTTTTTCCAGATGGGTGGTGATTTCATCATTGACAAGGATGGCAATATGGCTCTCATCCACTGCAGTACATCACCAACAGATAGACCTTCTGTTGATGAACTTCTGAAGGCTTTGCAGGTTTGTAATATGAGTTTTTAAGATTCTTATGAAGTGCTCATTAGTAACATACCAATTTACCACTAGAGCTTTATTAACACATATCATCTATAATTTGGAATTTTCTTCTTTCAAAACCAAGATTGACAGTGACCTAACAGTTTTGTACGTCTTGGACGACATACTTCTTCAGACTGAAGAAGTATGTACAAGAAAACTGCAAATTAGAAAGAAGAAAACTGCAAATTATAATTATCTACAAACCTGGTGAATCTCTTCACATATCATGTATGTATTGAAATGGTGGTGTAACTGGGTGGTATCAGCTTAGCCATCAGTCAGGATCTTTCCCCCAATTGTGCTACCTCATTTGAGCTTGCAGTTTATACATGTTTTTTACATTAACATTTCAGACCCCCCCCCCCCCCCACATTTTTTCCCTCCCACACTCTTTATAAAAAGTTAGTTATGCTAATAAGATAGAATAGAGAAAAGATTATGAGAGACCAGATACAATATAAAAGTAAATAGTTGAAAATGAATGAGAGTAATTTGGTCCATTCACACTTGGATCAACCTTAACCCAATACATAACTCTACCCTCAACAGTCGCCACTACTAACAAAAAAAGTTATTTTAAAATTAGGCCAAAATCAGGTTGGATCAAAATGATTTCCATTCATGAAGGGCATATGCACTTGATTTCTTCAACCACTTTACCTTCCACTAATGCATCTGTTATCTTCCACTTACATATGTTACAGGGACTAAGAAAGAGAAGCCGTTTTGCCAGTACAGTCAATGAATCATCACCAAGAAAGCGTATGTGCCCAGACCTCACAAACAACTTGTTATAAATGCATCCAGTATCATTCCAGCCATTGTATAATGAACTAATGAACTAATAGAGGCCGTCAGCGTGATGTCATATGCCGCCATCTTGTGGGTACACGCTGTGATGGTCGTTTGATCTCCATGCGTGAACAGCAAAATCACTGCGTTGATGCGTGATAACAGCTGTGTGGCAAGCTGCGCCCTGTGCGTAGTGTTCGACGCATGAACACGCAGATCAATTGTACCCACAAGATGGCGAAAGGCTGACGGCCTCTACTGAAGTGCTAATATCTTAATGAAACAGTGGTTTGACAACTAAAACCAATTTGAGAAAATGTTAACTTTTTATTGGTATTGCTGAATGTTTAGTTTAATACCATGCTCCAGTGGTGTGACAATTAAATCAATTTGGTAAACATTTAACTTTTATTAGTTCATTAATATTAGAAATAGAAATAATATTATGATCAATGCAAGGAATCAATATCATAGTCAAATCTATGTATATAAGTAATATTTTAGTAAACTAATATATTGTCAATTTGAAAATCTGCCATGTAGCTTCTAGTCAAGCAATATATATAGGAGTGGTCAACTTAATGATCATAATATATTTCATAAGCTTCCAGGCTCTTTTGTTTCAATATCTTCACTACAACTGTACAAATTCTGTATTTATGAAGGGCCAAGTTGAAACCGTGCAACGGAAACTTAGTCTGGATGTTCCAACAGAATTTGCATAGGATTGTGATAAGAAGATTAAGGCCAGTAAAACAGTGAAACTGGAAGTGTATTTTATCATTATAAGTATTGTTTTTGGTTTCTACCATTTGTTGCAGGCATAAGGCCAAAAAAAATTATTGTTGTGTTGCCCTCAAACGGGAAAGTTGGGTCGGACGGTCGGATTTCTTTTTCTTTCTTTTTTTTTCAAACCTTCAGTTGTTTAAAAATCCCCTCAAATATTAAATAATGCTTCTTCAGTTAGGAAACATTTGTCAATTTTGGCTCCTGGATACCTGTTAGAGATCAATTAAAGACTAGTCTTTCAATAAAATATTAATTTTAAGTGAAAAACATTGATTTTTTAAACAAATCTGTAAAAATCATCACTAAAAAAAAAAATTAGGGTGGGGCGGTTGAGGGCAACACAACAATTTTTTTTTTTTTTGCCTAATGTACAGTTATTTTGTTGCAAAGGTAATGTACATGCAGTTACTTTATAACTTTGTATTTGTTTTATGAAATGTGACACGGTCTGGTCCAAAGGAGGCATTTTTGAAAATTAAGTTACTGTAATTATTACATTAAAAATACAATAAGCTATCATTTACTGAAAATACCAAAGGCCTAGCATAATTTGTTCTAAAGTTATGAAGTTTTTTGATGTATATTTTCTTATGTATTTTATTGTGTTTTAACTCCAGTTTTTACCTTGATCTTAGTTTCAAATTTGTCGCCCTTGACCCCATGGACTAGATTGTGTCACATATAATGAAAGTAAATATTTTTATGGAATTGTTAACTATGAATTGGTAAATTATTTATGTACCATATTCAACTTAGAATTAGTCCATAACCTTTGCGTATCACACCACATCATATGAGAATTAGTCCATAATCTTTGCGTATCACACCACCACATATGTGCATCCCGGAATAATTCTGGTTGACCCTGCTTACAAGTATACCCCTAACCCTAACCCACCCTAATTATAACCCTAACCCTATTAACCCACCCTAATTATAGCCATAACCGGATAAGTGCTTATTTCGAACACTGGCCATAACCCTAAAACACAGGGTGTGCAGGGGAAACCAGAATTGTACTGGCATCCCAATAAAATTGCTCTTTAGATGACATACACACAGGCATGTAGGTTATTGATATCCATCAATGACTTCCATGTGTGAATGCTTATTATTATGCTCCGAGTCGATGACCATCAATAATATGGGTACAAATCCCTTCAGGCAACAAAAGCCCTGTTCTACAGGCCCGGCCAACCAAGAAGTGGTGCTTTGGAGAAATTATTGTTATTTTTTAACTTTGCTAAAATCCTGTAAAATCAGCCATTTTGGGGCCAAAATTAACAATGTTAATTTTAGCTGAACGTTTTTTAGAAAATATGTTTGCAAAAAACTTCAGATTTTGGTGAAATTTAAGGGTAATTTTAGTCTCCTGAAAAAAACCCGCCCAACCCTACTTAAATCTGTCCATGTGTCTGCCCATAGAACAGGGTTTTTTTGTAGCCTTTTCCCAGTTTTTTTTAATGTAAACTTCCCAAGTGTTACCGATTTTGTTCTTATTAAAGTATGGTCTTGGTTTTTCATCATCCGCATAAGATTGTACCCTGATGATTTACCAAATTTCATTCAAACAAGTGTAAAAGAAAGGAAATGCTTCTGATCATTCCGCTTTTCAAAAGCAAAAGTGGTATCTAGCTGTGAAATGGTCTGTGACTGAACAATGCAGGAGTCTTTTAGAAGGTGCCTAAAATGCAATTAGTTTACATTGAAATGTTATCAGCAATGTTGTGATATTAGTTGCTTCTGTAAGCTGTTATGTATTGAATTACTGGCAAGGTAAATGCCAAATGATTTTTAAATAAAGCAAGAACAACATTAAAGAAGCTGTCTTATAGGTGGTTTTGATGTTTTTTGTATGAAGTAAAGTTAAGTACCTGGTAATTCTAAACGCACCAATGCAAAGCAGTATCAAAAGAAGAGCCTTAGGTGAGTCAAGTGCAGGCACAACTATAGACCCTATCGAATACTACGTCACTCTTCCTCATTTAAATAATATTCTGTCCACCATAAGGTACCGGCCACAGGGCAATTCGCACGATAATACAATAAAACATGTGATGGGTATGAATGGATTTGGAATCGAACTAGACACCTGTTCCTCTGTCACTTAAAACTTAGAACCAACATGGCTGCCATTTCAATTGTTATACCGTTGGGCTTGAGTTTATTCAATACGGTCTATATAGTGCGCGAAAGAATTATGGTACCAGTTATATTCACCCCTTTGGGTATTTGGATTGTTGTGTCTTTATTTCTTGAATGATTTCAACAAATGAGGTCTTAAATTTGAGCTAAAAGAGGCAGCTATTCCAATTATGGAAGGGAGACCAATATTTTGGACTGGCCTTCCATTCTGTCAAGTCAAAATTGAAGTTTATTAACTATGTGCAACCCATATCTTTTTGTATTGTGCTTGGCTCTTTAATTACGGTTTTGTAGCACATCTGCAACTAGTCCAATTTCTTGTATTGGGGATTGGAGCTGCACCCAAGTTGAGGGGTCGGATGTAATTTTTCTCTTATTTGAGGGGGTCAAACAGATCTACCCATAGACCCTACAGTAGGGTCTTATAAGTATAACCCGGGGGTACTCAGTAAAAATGACCATACGGGGCGTGCATAAACATGGGTAGCATTTTCGGCCTTCTGGTATATCAATGACCCCTTTTTAAAGCCTATTTTGGTATATGAATGGGTCTTAATTTGTAAAAACTAAGACAATTTTGGTTAAATTCGGCCGAAAATTTTGACTTTTGGTATATCAATGGGTCCAAATTTCTTGAAAAATTGGTATATTTATGGGTCCACTTCCAAAATCTCAGCGGCACGTCCCTACCAAAACCAAACTTGAGTACCCCCCACCGGGTATAACCACACTGGCCCCACATTGTAATGGGGCCAAAAAGTAATACAAGACACAACCAAACATAATTTTCCTATATAATGTACACATTTTGTATACAATTTATTAGAAGCAGATAAAGCAGCATGTTTTGTTCAATTTTAATATTTAATAATAAATATATACAGAATATAATTATGAACAATAAATGCCAATCTAATACATACACATGTACACAATAGTGCAGTGCATAACAAATTTGATTTTGGAAGTTCTTTTGTATTTTTTGTTTCTTTTTTTTTTAACTTCCAATATCAACCATACAAATCTTTCAAAAATTATTTCCTTTTTCAGTGTTAGCTGATGTTTTGAATTTTGCAAAAACAAAATCAAAAGTAATTCTTTAGATCATTATTTGAAATTCCAATCTTCAATCTTTCTACCAATTACATAAATATAAAGGAAACTGATGAATCAATCTTTAGAAAAAAAAGGTTAAGAACATACAGGGCTTGAAATAATGTGAATTATCAGCTAGATAGTAAACATCATTTAATACCAGAAATGAAAACAATTGTTTCTTTTTCTGCTGTTTAACTTTTACTGATAAGCTCCTCAAACTGCTGACCTACAAGCATTTGTAATTACAGTCTAACTCTTGAATGCAAACTTTCCCTAAACTCTTTGTTAAGTTTTAAGCACACACCCTGTTTTATGTATTCCAAACCCAGATTATATTAAATAACTTACTAAAACTTACATACTAAAATGAGTGGCCCTGACAATTTTGTGTTAACATGGTTCCACCGTAGTAGCCTGTATAAAGATTCAAATTATTTCAAGCCCTGTGAAAAGTCCAACATTCTGGTGCTAACTATGTAATGCAAGTGAACTATATCAGAGCATATATACTACCTACAAGTACACATAGGGTCAGTCCATGTCAAAACAGATTGAGTGTACACCCATCCTCTTTGATTTTGCTCTCCTTTGGCTCAGGGGTACCTTTTATGGATCCCTAGGTGAGGTCACAAGAAAAAAATTCAAATTCCATTTCGTTTGCGAATGGCGGGCAATCAAAGTTTGGCGACCTCGACCAAAATTGGGAATTTAAGGGGTCCAAATGACAAAGCGCTCTCTTTGAGGGGCACTTTCTTCTTAATTGAATCAGTTGTGATCCTCTTTTTGAATGTGGTCACTCACTGGCTGTGTCTGTAATACCTAATGCCAAAAAAGATAGATTTCGGAATTTCGTTGGGATTTCAGAGGGGGTCAAAATCAGCACTTCGTACTGTTCAATCAAATTATCTTGATTTTGAAGGACCCATGATAATGTCACAGTGCACTTATAGGTCCTAATTATGTTCAGAATGGATTAACCATATGCCAATGTCTATGAGCAATTCAAAAAGAGAAATTTCTAGACCCTACAGAATTTTAGGCCACCCCTAAAGTGGTTCAGCCACAAATGGCGCTTAAAATCTGCAAATTTTGACCCCTAATAACTTTAGGTGTACACCAGATATGAATTTCTAGTCTTTTGCATCTGAAAGAATGTAGTTTAATGTTACTAGGAACATAAGATTTGTTTTGTATTTTTTGTGTTTTAGTATTAAGTTGACGCTTTCAAAAATAGTCATTTAGCCATGCATACAGGATACGGTACAAAATGCCAATTTTAGTATGATATTTTTTTATATTTTTGATCACTTTATAGCCATTTGTATTATTTATCCTGATATTTCAAGTTGCTCTTGAGTCAAGTAATAAGAAAAACTACTTTCTAATCCTCTGTATGGATTTTTAAGGGGTCAAAAATGCACTTCCTGGCAACGATGCACATGCAAAGTACAGGTTATGGGGGTCAAATTTTCAGAATGCTCCCAATTATGTCAAGTAATATATCAAATTACTCGTATGGTCATGAGGATTCCAAAAATTTATAGTTTGTTATGTGTCAGACCTTTCAGGAGGGCGCTATGATGAAAAATGTTCATAGGTCAACAACCTTTTTGAATTCTGACCATAGTTAACAACGTCTGATTTTGGTGTCTAATTATATATGTTTTCTTGCATGAGAAATACAACTAAAGCAAATTAAAACTAGAGCGATAACCGCACCATAGCTGAACCATGTGGCTTCGGCAGTATATTGTGGTAGGCCTATACCACTGTCACCCGGAGGTATGACCGCCCGAGTGGTGTTAATGAAAGAGGAGAAGTAAAGAATATAAAATGAACTAGAGGAACTGTGCCCTTTGCAAGGGCACGAGGTACCGTAAGTTAGGCGGATGACTGTGACGATCTGATCAAGCAGCAATACTGTGCAGGATAGGGCTAGTATTAATTTTAATCAGACTGTTTCATTAATTGCCGTTTTAATATAGGCCTACCTTGATCGTGAGAAGCTGGCATTTTGAAAACTTGACTTTTGGCCTCTGTATGACCCCCTTAATGAATTTTAAAATATTTAAAACATGTTAAGAATGTCATAAGGATCATTGCATTTAAATTCCAGCTCAATTGAAGCATTTTCAAAACATGACCTTTGACCCCTTTATTGCCCCTTAATGACCTTAAATGAATTTTAAAATATTTTCAACATGTTTAGAATGTCATACGGATCATTATGTTTAAATTTCAGCTCAATCGAGTATTTTGAAAAACGTGACCTTTGACCCCTTTATGACCTCTTAAGGACCTTAAATGAATCTTAAAATATTTTTTTAATGTTTAGAATGTCATAAGGATCATTGCATTAAAATTGCAGCTCAATTGGAGCATTTTGAAAACCTTGACCTTTGACCCCTTTATGACCCCCTTAATGACCTTTAATAAATTTCTAAATGTTTTAAACATGTTTAGAATGTCACAAGGATCATTGCATTTAAATTTAAGCTCAATCGGAGCATTTTCAGTTAAAATGACCTGTTTTGACCCCTGTGACCCCTGGATGACCTCCGACGTTTGGAAATATTTTTATCACATTCTTTATGTTTTCCTCTTTCATATGACACCACTCATGGGGTCATACCTTCGTGGCATTTAGAGATATGTCCATTTCAGACCAAATGGTTAGTCAGTAAGCTAGTAAGTAAGCTAGTAAGTAAGCTAGTAACATACACTCTTATAGGCTGATACCATTTCATGGTTCAGCAAAAACTATACAAGGAACCGATGACCCTCTTTTGCAACATGGCTGCCAAAAGCATCCATATTGTAATAAGGAGGTCATTGGTTCCTTGTACAGTTTTTTAAGTTGCGTAGTTGTATTTCTCAAGTCATGCAAGAAAACATAATTAGACACCAAAATCACCAAAATCGGACGTTGTTAACTATGTAATAACAGGATAAATAAGACAATTTGCTATAAAGTGATCAAAAATAGAAAAAAGGGCATGTTGAAATTGACATTTTGTACCCATAACCTGTACATTATTAGTCAAAAATTGGGATTTTTGGGACCATCAACTTAGTATCAAAACACAAAAATACAAAACAAATCTTATGTTCCTAGTAACATTAGACTACATTCTTTCAGATGCAAAAGACTAGAAATTCATATCTGGTGTACACCTAAAGTTATTAGGTGTCAAAATTTGCCGATTTTAAGCGCCTTTTGTGGCTGAACCACTTTAGGGGGGCCTAAAATTCTGTAGGGGGTCTAGAAATTTCTCTTTTTTTGAATTGCTCATAGACATTGGCACATGGTTAATCCATTCTGAACATAATTAGGACCTATAAGTGCACTGTGACATTGTAATGGGTCCTTCAAAATCAAAGATAATTTGATTGAACAGTACGAAGTGCTGATTTTGACCCCCTGAAATCCCAACGAAATTCGAAATCAATCTTTTTTGGCATTAGGCATTTCAGACACAGCCAATGAGTGACCACATTCAAAAAGAGGGTCACAACTGATTTAATTAAGAAGAAAATGCCTCTCAAAGAGAGCGCTTTGTCATTTGGACACCTTAAATTCCCAATTTTGGTCAAGGTCGCCAAACTTAGATGGCCCGCCATTCGAAAGCGAAATTGAATTTGAATTTTTTCTTGTGACCTCACCTAGGGGTCCATGAGAGGTACCCCTGAGCCAAAGGAGAGCAAAATCCAAGAGGGTGGGTGTACACTCAGTCTGTTTTGACATGGACTGACCCCATAGAAAGAAATGAAACCTGCGTAACAATTTCACATTTGACCCACTTACAACAGTCGGCATATGCATATATTAGATATAGAAGCCACAATTGGTATTGTTGTAAGTATATCTTGGGACAAAGAAAACCCAAGTTATCGTTAACCTTTTCAATAAGCCAAATTTCTATCAATACACCATTTGGGTTGACTCATGATATATCTGAACATTAATGAACTAAAACAATGGTCTTTCCACATATTTCTGGAGCCGCATTAATTGTGGGCATCTAGCTCAGTGGACCTGCTGAGAGGATTTGTGATGATAAAGATTAAAGTTGTGCATGGGTGGGGATGTGCATGTAAACACTGTCAATTGAGGAAACGCACATTAGAAATCACTGTAACAGAGGCCAAATGGGAACCATGGTTGTCAACGCTTGCCACACATTTGAGATAGATCACAAATGCATTAGGTGGAGGTGCAGTGCCAATAACAATTAAAACAAATCTGATAAATTTCAAATAAAAAGTGCAACTTAAAAACACTGGGTCTAATATTTGTAATGGTAACTATGCATTAGGGATGAAATCAAAATTCAACCGCTGGTTGACGGCAGGTGAAACATGTTCCATTGTTTAAAATAATAGAAACCAGCTCCAACCGGATGGAACTGCCAGGAAACGGCGGTCGACTGCCGGTCAAGTTTTGATTTCATCCCTTAATAATTTTGCTGCAATGAAATTCCTCTCTCTTGCAAAAAGCACCCCACTAATTTGATGCTAGAACTGCAGAGCTAGTTTGAATGGTTTCTTGATCTCCATGGACTCCAGGTGGATTCAAATCTTGGTTGGGATCAAACGTCTTGAATGAATAAAATTTCAACATGCGAAAAATATATCAAATTTGTTACAACAACATATTTCACTTATTGTGGCTTCAAACAGTTGTTTGACAAATTGCAACAAGTCACTGTTCACTCTGCTGCCAGAGGAGGCTTAAAGGCATTCCTACAATGCACTATGATTGGGAAATTTGATCAATATAACCTAATTTTAAAGGCAAAGTCCCCATTGCCACACACACAAAATGGTAATTTTAAACCTGCAGCCAACGAGCTAATATTTGAGACTTGTGACTGATATTTGATATTCTTACAGGAAACAATCATATTGTCCCACTGCATTAATTTTATTCCTAAGTCTCGATGTTTTGAATGTTAAATAATAGGATGAAAACACCAAATATTTGCACACAGTCCAAATGCAAGGTATGATCAACTGTACCACATGTGTACAAAAGCCAGACATACAAGGTCAGAAACCCCATTGGGTTGTGGGAATGTCTTTAAACATCCTCTGCTCTGCTGCAAAACTTGTCCAGTTTTAATCTTTTAGTTGTAATAGAAAGAGTCATCTTCCATAATTTAATTTGATTTCTTTGTGCCAAGTCCATAATTCTATAGCCGATTTTGTTTTTACTTATTTACTGACATCTTCAACCAATGTGGCTTGTGTTCCCTCAATGGGACAAAGCTACTTCCAAACATATACAATGTGGAGAGCGGAAATCTGAATTGAATCTATCAACGTTACCAATGAATTTATAATTTTTAGAGAGTCAATAGTCAAGCATGTGGTTCATTTTGGAGATCCTCATGCATCACATGCAAGTACTCTCCTTGCCGCTCCATGGTCTTTCTTGAATTTGGGACTTGCAGCCTCCGAGTGAACACCGACTGTGACAAATTTGTCCACATACTTATTTACACAACATGGTAACAATCCACTGAAGATATCTCACTCTTTTTTTCCCAAATTATTGAGTAATTAATGTACATTACTTGGTCAGAATTCCTTTCCTAGATTTAATTTTAAATGTATTATAATTATGATAATTAGCAGGCAGAGCTTATAAATTCACCCAATCCCTTGTCATCTTTCCTGACATCAATCAGTAAACCTATAGAGGCCGTCAGCGTGACGTCATATGCCGCCATCTTGTGGGTACACGCTGTGATGGTCGTTCGATCTCCATGCGTGAACAGCAAAATCACTGTGTTGATGCGCGATGCAGCTGCGTGGCAAGCTGCGCCCTGCACGTAGTGTCCGACGCATGAACACACAGATCATTAATACCCACAAGATGGCGAAAGGCTGACGGCCTCTATTCAAGGCTTACATAGATAGATATGGGTGTTCTCATTGAATCAAATTAATATCGTGATCCTGGATTATATAAACTACCTGATTTAACAGCTCACGACTTTGCTGTCTAGTGTTAGAGGGATCATTTCCCAGAGCACCCTCTTGCAAATAAATATTTTAGTCTGTGATGTTGGTGTTATTGGCAATTTTATTTTATCTAGATCACCCAAGTTATTGTATTAGCAATTGAAGCACTACTGGCTCATTCAACTCACATGTTGTACTGATGAAAGGAATTCTGACAAAGTTTGGCTTCTTTTATAAATATTTATTTAAATAAAAAAAGAGACCACATGTGTAGGTCCATATCAAATCCATACAATTGCACCTTGATTGTGGTATTACATAAGTTTTGGGTTTGTACATGATTCTTTTTCCATGAGGAAAATATGCCCCAGATTTATTTTCCCATTTTATTGTTATTTCAAAATTGAGTGAGTCTCCTTAACATCTTTTAGCATTAATATAGTTATACACATAGACCAATAGATCTAACATTAATAAACTTCATTCAGGATGTGAACCTTCAACTAACGAGGACCTTGGTAGATGAAAGGTATCTGTTGTAATTATTTTCATCTTCATTCTTATAAATAAAATGTCATCTCCTGTGCTGGCAAATAAAACAATGAATTAAGTAAAAACGTAGTTTAAAATTGTACTTGAGAATAAGAAGAACACCACATGGTTAAGTTTTCTATGAACATTATGAAGCAATACAATAAATTTTTTGTTTACTTCTCTGTCCAAAATTAGAATAACATGTTGAAGTTTCACTCCCTTACATGATCATATTGCATGTTATCTTAATACATTCAATGCACCATGATTCTTAAATACAAAATGCACCTGAAGGATTCCTACAACAAATCTGAGCTTAAACCACTCTCAAGATTATTGGGTACATAGTCTACTACTTCCCATATGATTATTTTGTTGTAAATTTGACAACCCTTATTATTTGATTATTTGGAAGGAAAAAAAAAAAGCGCAGTGATTTATAGTGCGCTACGCACAGGCACAACGCCTAGACGTTGATCCACAAGCCTCAGCACACTTTACAGGTTGTCGCTGACCACTATGGCCCCACATCATTCCATAAACCATTAAACAACAATTTAGGGACTTTGCTGCTTCAAGAGCGCACACCCTAGACATTCCACAAATAACCTTCTCAACCAGGATCAGCTCCCCGAGTTTCGTATGGGTTACAACAAGACAACTTAGCAGTGAGTTCCTTTTCCAGGGGAATTTCAAGCTAACTCAATTTTCCACGAGCGTACTAGGCACCGTCAGGGTTCAAAACAGCAACCTCTCGCACCATAGTCGAACGCCTTATCAATTGAGCTAACTTGACTGCTTGATAGATTCCATTTCAAATTGTTCTGTGTACTTATTGCTCTGAAAAATAATGCTTTTTAAATAATAAACTAATAATATTTTAGTTTGTTGTGGGAATCCCGACTATTATTAAAGGCAAGGTGTCCAACCTTTTGAAATGGCTAACTATCAAAGATATGTCCTGAAGTTGATGATGTAAAGATGCACTGGTTGATCATGTTCATAAAAGGACACATTTCATGTCTAATTAACAAGTTCTGAGTATTTTGGTTTGCATATATGCCATGCCAGTTTTTAAGCTTTTATCTCACTGGAGAATGTCTTTGCAGGCAGTACGGAGGCTCCATGCATGGGTTACAGATTGGACACCCCTGTTATAGACACAAATTAATAGATTTAAACCTTTACTTTAATGCACCTTACCACTTTCACTACTTCTACTTAATAAGCAATTCAAATCTTAAATAGCAATCAGCTCTAGATAACTTGTCCAATTATAAATGAGCAACATGTGACCTTGAAACCAGAAACGACATCTTATCTTTTTCCATTCAAAGTCACACATTCGCTAGTGTAATACAAATGAAAGTAGATATTTAATGTACTTCAACATCAATTACTGTAAAAGTCGAAAGTTTCGCGCAATTAGTTTTTCGCACCTTGCCAATTTTGAACTGTTTCACTTGCGTAAATAAATTTTCAACCTAAGCTTATATTGACTGATGTACAAAAGGAATATATTCGCGCATTGTTATTTTTGTGGTATCTGCTTGAAATGCAAAAAGCGCGAAAATGTAGCGTGAACATTTCCACTTTTACATTATAACAAACCATAACCAAAAAGTAACAGTAAAGAAGCGATTTGTCACAAGTAATACCACACTAATGAAGCATTTGTGTCAGTGTGTTTTGTGACATGGTCCCTTGGTTAACTGCATACTCATTGCCAAAGATCTATTGCAAATTCTTAAGTTTTAAAACTTCATAGGAAATGATAAAGAATTACATAGTTCTCTAGGTAAGCTACATGCTCCAGTGTTGAGCAGCCAACCACAAATCAGTCTGCAGTGTTAAACATAATTATTATAATTAGTAATCATCATCATCATCAGTCGGCTGCGGAGCAGGTGACTACAAGCTTTCTCCAACTATTGCGATCTTGGGCAAGCGAAACAATTTTGTTTGGTTGAATTAGTAATAAATAAATTTACTGTTACAGAATAAATAAAATTATAATACACTGCATACTGAAGTGGTTTGGCACCACTGGGTCAAATTTTGAAGGTGATAAAAGTCACAAGAATCGGCAGAATGAAAGTAAGTGTTTTTGTTATTTATTCTCACTTACAATGTTCATAAAGATGAAAGATAATCAAATTGTTAGTATAGCGGTGACAACTTACACCATATTATGACCCAACTAGCACTGCCTACGGAATCCTGCTCCCATCTTAATTCCCCTGAAATGTACCAGTATGAAAATCTACTCAATGAAATCACATGGATGTTTTGCAATTCCACTGTTTTGCTTGTTACAATTCCCACCACATTTTAATCTTCCCTCAAAAACACTATTTGTAATAAGTTGCTCATCATAAGGTGCTCATGAGCATATCTTATTTTGAATTGTTTTTTGTTTGTGTTTTTTGTTTGTTTGTTTTGTTTGTTTTACTTATAATGAATTTTTTCAAAATTAATTCTGGATAATTTTTGGATTTTTCATCTCAAATTGTTGGTTCCTTTGGTGCTGGATGTTAACGGTACATAGGACAAGGTAAAACCTACTATGAGAAGGTTTAGTTTTAGTATGCTGTGCTGACCAAACATAATAGCATGGGCAATTTCTACAGAATTGGATAATGGGTCAACCAGCTAGTGTCAGGCACAGTAAATATTCAAACTAGCGTATTGGGAGAAATGTGAAGAAAACTCAGGCAGCAAATGCAGTAAGTAACATACAGCTAGGGATCGTATATTAAAAAAGCAAGTCATTGGTCCTGTCAAATATGTGTATGCACAATTGCACATCAAGGTTCAGCATAATCAGTGACTGTTCATCAGTATTATTTTTCTTTTATTTTTTTACAATTGTTTTTGTATAATTGACTATAAATACTGTCCCTTCTGTAATCAAAAGAGATTTGTTATATATTAACTTCACATTTGACATAGCACCATAAAAAAGTGGCTCAATTAAAGCACATTTGCTCAAGCAAATAAATGAATCCACATTAAATTGCCAAAAAATTTACGGTTCATTTTTAGAGTATCTTGGTACTGGTAGACTGGCGATTTACAGATACAACTGCCGCTGATTGAAGAAATGCAGCAAATGTATGATGCTTGATACATAGGTTATGTGACAATGTCATGTTTTATTTTTGCTTTTCCAAACCATGAAAATCGGATGATAAAAGATTGACAGATATTTTAAAAGTTGATTTTTAACAGGACAACAACAATGGCTGGATAGAGAGCAATATCTTGTTCTCTACCTTCCCTTTTATTGGGCTATTCCATTTAAAATCCACACTACCCCTGTGGAAGATTAAGTAAATATCTGCCACAGAGGTAGTATGAATTTCAATTTGAATGAGCACATTAGGCAGCTCCATTTGAATTACATACACCCTCTGAGAAAGATTCAACCTGAATCTTCCACAGAGGGAGGGCGAGTTTAAAATGGAGCTGCCTAATGTGTTACACTGTAAACTGAAAAGGTCCTAAGAAGGACAAATCAACCTAAGAGTTAATACCCTACTATAATGGGGAATTATCTCTACACTCCTTTGTGCCTCAATTCAACTTAGGCAAAGTTAGGGCACTAAAGAATTGAATTTAGGGCACTTTTTAGGACA